>NW_012144966.1:7230325-7258562 GCF_000956105.1 Propithecus coquereli | reverse complement strand
ATTGTGGAAAAATGTACGCCCCTCCATTAAGAAAAAGAATTGTACTGCATATGTGTTTTTTCTTCTTGATTTTCTCCTTATATCACTATTGAACTTTTCCAATTTCATTAATTTTTTTGGAAACATGTTCTGATTATAAAAACAATTCATTTAAAATTTGGAAAATATGAAAAAGCACACATAAAAAGATTAAAACTATCTCTAATTCCTTTAACTGGAAATATCCAGGGAGTCTAAATCTAGTACCCCTAAATAGATTTGAAAATATCCATGTCCTAAATCTCTGAAAATTTATGGAAACTTACTGTTAAGCTTTTTTTCCAAGTCCTTATGTGGTTTTTATAATATTTGTGTTATATGTTTTGCTTTAAAACTGTTTTTTTTAGTTAACAAGAATGCATTGTAAAAAAAAGAGAGAGAGAGAGAAAAAAATGAATGCATGCACACTTTCCCATATCCTTAAGTACGCTTTGAGAATATCACTTTTTTAGGGTGAATAATATTCTATCAGCCATTTCCCCCACTGTTGAACAATAATATTACCTATATTTACTACTATAAATATTTCTGTAATGAACATCCTTGTACATAAATCTCTGCATTTTTGTATACATCTTTTTTTTCTCCATTCTGAGATATGGAATTACTCACTGGATTCAATGGTATGTCTTTTTAAAGACTCTTGGTGTCTATTGCCAAATTGCTTTTGAGAAAGTTCTTTTGAATCTGCACACCAATCAGGAGTATATTAAAGTCAAATGAGTCTAGGTTTTTGTTTGTATGCTTTTAAAATATATTGTGACTTGATTTCTTTTGTATTTGATTTCTTTTCAGATCCCTTGTATTAGTAAAGCTCTCTTGGAAAATGACAACCTGATAAAGGGCCCAAGTGTCCTTAAATGAGTTACCTAAAGAAGAAGGACAGAAAACTCACCTGAGTTACTCTAATATCCTTCTTCAGCCCTCGGCCCAGGCATCTCCTCCTCCAGGAGAACTTCCCTGGTGATCGGCTCCTTCCTACAGTACATACATGTTAAATGTGCCCATTTGGCATCTGAATATGGCCCCAGTGGGCAGATGGCGGGAAGGAATCCTCCATAGCCTGAGTCCAGGTGAAAAGCAAGCCCCTGCCTCCCGCTAGCAGAGCCTCAGGAACATGTGCCTTCTCCTGGCAGCTAGCACAGGGTGCCTGAGCCAGGCTTCACCAACTGGATGTTCCAGCTGGAGACTTTTGTCTTGCAGGAACCACACAGGCACAAGGATAGCTGCGAAATGAGTCAGGGCCGCTGCTGTGGCCAGTGCAGTGCTTCAGGTCCTGGGCAGGACCTCAGCTGTGTGTGCTTGAGGCCATACATCCCTCTCCAGGATTTTTTTCACTTGTTTTCTGGCTGAATAACAGCCTCCCCAAAGATGTTTCCATCCTCCTCCCTGAAACCTGTGAATATGTTACCTTACATGGCAAAATGAACTTTGCAGATGTGATTCAGTTAAGGACCTTGAGCTGGGGACATTATCCCAAATTATCCAGGTGGGCCCAATGTAATCCCAAGAGCTTTTATAAGAGGGAGGCAGGAAGGAGAAGGCCATGTACCAATGGAAGTAGAGATCGGAGCGATGTGGCCCCGTACCAGGGAATGCTGCAGGCCTCTAAAAGCTGGAAGAGGCCAGAAACAGATTCTCCCCCAGAGTTCAGAACCAGCCCTGATGACACATTGATTTTAGCTTCATAAAAGTCATTTTGGATTTCTGACTTCCAGAGCTGTAAGATAATAAATTCGTGTTGTTTTAAGCTACTATTCTGTGTTAATTTGTTACCGCAACAATAGGAAATGAATACACCTTCCCATTGATTCCATGATCTTCTCCCAGTACAGATTTCTATTTAATTTGGTCATGGTCTATTTCAGTTGCTTATTACCCACTGAACGTCACCCACCCCTAGCCTCCGCCCCAGTGTTTGTCGGGCGCCCATCCTCTGTGCTCCCACACCATCCCCTGCTTCCCGAGAAGAGTTTCTCACTCTGAGTCGTGATTCTCTGCTTACTGAGCTGTCTTCCCCTCCAGACTATATGCAGTAAGGACAAGGACGGAATGTGATCCGTCTTTGGACCCCAGCACTTAGCACAAGGTATGAATAAATGGTAGTTGGACAAACAAGTTAAAACTTATTTGTATCCACTCATGTGCAAAAAAAGAAGAAAATGGCTTAAGGAAAAAACTTTTGAGTAGATAAAGATTCATACTACGCTTTTTTTCTTTAGACAATGGAAATGATAAAACAAATCATATATTTATCTAAAAGGAAAATTCTGTTCTGATTTATGATAGAATTTTTTTTAAAAGCTGACTAAACATACAATATGTTAGCGAAATAACTTGGCTAGAACTGAAAGCAAAGTAAATGTAATCAGTTTATAGTATTATTAAAACCTAAGGGGAAATGAAATGTCTGTTTCAGTAACACTGGGTGTGTCTGTGTTTCTCACACTTCAGTGTTATTGTAGGACACTCCAGTGGCTGGTTTCAAAATCTTGATGGTCTGCTAAACCTGGCTTTATCCAGGCTGATGTGGAACATGCATTTGAGACACTTGAGCTTAAGAGATCTCTCTCCCTTGCATGACAGGGAGTCTTAAATGATTTTCTCCCCTCCCTACCAACCATGTTCCCTGTCTAAATTTTTTAAGCCTTTGGATTCTATCCTACAAAAATTCAAAAGCACAAGTGCACAAGGATATTCACTGCAGCTCTATTTGTAATGGCATTCAACTGGAAGCAACCCAAATGTCAATCAACAGGAAAGTGGTTGAATAAATTATGGCATATCCATAATCTGGAGGGTTATGCATTTCTTAAAAAGAATGAGGTAGTTTATACATACTACTTGCTTTATGATCATATTTCACTGCTCAGAACGCTCCAGGGTTGCAGTTGCATTTAAGTAAATTTAAGCTCTTTCCCTTGGTCTAAAATGCCCTCCAAGGGGTGGTTGTGCCTACCTTTCTGACCCCAGGGTTTGCTCCCCCTCCATTTAGAGTCAGCACCGTGGCCTTCTCTGTCACTGTCTCCTCGGCTACCTGTAGCTCATTCCTACCACAGGTCCTTTGCACTTGCTACTCTCTCAGCCAAGAATGTGCTTCCCTAGATCAGTGTTTATCAGCCTAATTACATAGTATAACCATCTGCATCCCAGGCTGCTTCCCAAAACAATTAATTTAGACACTCCAGGGTTGTGCCCAGGCATCAGGTTATTCTGGGTTTTGGTTGGTTGTTTGCTTTTAAGCTTCCCAGGTGATTCTCTGAACATCCTAGCTCAAGAACCATGGTGTCTTCACATGGAGGTGCCTGTCAACACTCAGGGCATAGTTTAAATACCATCTCCATAGGGAAAGTATGATTACACTATTTTTATTTTATTTTATTTTACTTTATTTTTTACATTTGCCTTTTGATTACACTACTTTTAAAACAAAAGATTTCATTTAATGGATAGAGTTGAAAAAGAAAAGTATAAGCAAAAGATATGTACAAAAATGAAACTGCATTTGTAAATGTAAAGATAAATGTGAAAGCAATCCCACTACTGGGTATCCGCCCAAAGGAGAATAAATCATTATATCAAAAACATACCTGCATTTGTATGTTTATCACAACACAACTCACAATCACAAAGATATGGAATCAACTTAAGTGCCCATTAACTGATGAGTGGATAAAGAAAATGCGGTATGTGTGTGTGCGTGTACACACACATGGAGTACTACTTAGCGATAAGAAAGAATGAAATAATGGCTTTTGCAGTAACTTGGTTGCAACTGGAGACCATGATCCTAAGTGAAATAATTCAGGAACAGAAAAATAAATGCCACATGTTCTCACTTTTAAGTGAGAGCTAAACTACGGCTACACAAGGGCACACAGAGTGGTACAAAGGATACTGAAGACTCAAAAGGGGGGAGAGTAGGGAGGGAGGGATGAAAACTTACCTGTGGGATACAAGGTACACTTCTCAGGTGATGGGTACACCAGAAGCCCAGACCTCGCCACTATGTAATATATACAGGTAATGAGATTCAACTTGTACTCCCTAAATCAATTAAAATAAAAAAAAAGGAAAAAAAGAAATAATGCTACAAAAAATAAAATAAAGATAAGTGTGAGACTACATACGTTGAAAAGACAACATAAAAAATAAAATAATCTATTAATAATTTAAAACAGGCAAAGGACTTGAATAGACATTTTTCCACGAAAGAAAGAAAAATGGCAAACAGGTATGTGAAAAGGACTCAGTATCACTAACCATCAGGGAAATACAAATCAAAATCACAATGAGATATCATCTCATGTCTGTTAGGATAACTTCTATGAAAAAGACAAGAGATAATAAGTGTTGGTAAGGGTGTGGAGAGAAGGGAATCCCTACACACTATTTGTGGGAACGGAGAACGGTGCAGCCATTATGGAAAATAGTATGGAGTTTCCGCAAATAAATTAAAAGTAGAACTATTATATAATTCAGCAATTCCACTTCTGGGTATATACCCAAAGGAAATGAAATCACAGCCCTGTGAAGATATCTGTGCCCCTGTGTTCACTGCAGCATGTTCACAATAGCCAAGATATGGAAACAACCAAAGGATCTGTCAACAGATGAAGAAAGAAATTTCGATGTGTGTGTGTGTGTGTGTGCGTGTGTATAAAACGGAATGTTATTCAGCCTTAAAAAAGAATGAGGCACTGTCATTTGCCACAACATGGATGAACCTGGAAGACATTATGCTAAGTGAAATAAGCCAGACACAGAAAGAAAAATACTGCATGATTTCCCTTATATACAGTATCTAAAAAAAAGTCAAATACGTAGAAACAGACTAGAACGGTGGTTACCAGGGGTGAGAAGGGACAGGAAATGGGGAGATGTAGGTCAAAGGGTACAAACTTGCAGTTATGTAGGATGAATAAGTCTAGAGATCCAATGTAGAGCATGGTGACTACAGTTAATTACAATACATTGTACTGTATACTGAAAATTTGCTAAAAGAGTGGATGTTAGCTGCTCTTACCACACACACACACACACACAAAATATCCATGGTGATGGACATTTTAATTTGCTTGACTGTAGTAATCATTTCACTATGTATGTGTGTATCAAAACATCATGTTACATGCTTTAAATAAAAAAAGACAACATAGCAATTTCAAAGCAGACAGAACGTAAATTTCAGTTTGCTTACTTGCTGCAATCTTGTACCAGTTATCATCTCTGACCCTCGATGAAAAGAGGATAATCATACTCACCTTAGAGAATTTTTTTAAAGAATTAATGAGATCACAAACGGCACACAGTGAACACTAAAGGAAATGTCAGGTGTGTGGGGATCAGAGAGGGCTTCTCCAAGTAGGAAGAATTTAATTTTTGTCTTAAACTAGAATTTAGACGAGCAAAGAACGGTGAGAGTTGGGAGCAGCATTCCAGGGCACCTGGGGAATGGGGAGAACAGAGTGTAGAGGCAGAATTTTGCAGAGTGCATTCAGGGAGGAGGGAGTTAAACAGGAGGGAAGAGATTGTCCAGAAAGACAATGCAACGACGTGTCGGGAGGGATGAACCTTCTGTTTTCTATCATATGGCATCTTTTTAGCGCTGGCATTTACCTGCATTAAATTGTATGGAAGAGTCAGTCTCTGATTGGAAGCAGATCTATCATGAGTAGAGGCAGAGAGGTGGGGGAGGTGGGAGCCAGGTTTTTGAAGGCCATTCCCTTCAACAGGAACTTGTGTGGTCTCTTGGAGTCTGACTCTGGGGCCTGAGTTGGCCAACCTCAAACAAACAAGCTTAGAAGGTTTTCCAGGGACAGACCACAAACCAGTTCCAAATGGCAGCACTTGGTGCTCCCATGGGACAACCCAACTACTCTTTGGGGGAGCCCAGCTCTGTCTGTGTGAGTCGGGGTCCTCAGGATAGGTTGGCACACTCAATCAGGCCACTAAGAAAGGTTCAATGAAGGGACTATTACCAAAGGGCAGGCAAGGCAAGGAGGACCAACTTTGATAGGGATAGCAAGAGGGGAGGATGGAGAAGGAGAGACATGCAGGAGCTGCCTGCCAGGAGCTGTAGCTTTCTGCAGAGGAATATGGGCTGGGGAATAAGTACCCCAGTCTCTCTCTTGTCTGCCCTTTCTTGCGGGTAAACCTGCTCCCTGTACTGACCTGGCCTAAGCCAGAAGCCAGAGGGCAAGTGTGTCTACCGATGCAGTCTATGCAGACCAGCCTGCCGGGGTGTAGAGCTGGATGGAGAAGGACAGAGAGTGGATCTGGAGTATCCAACACATCAAACAATATTACAGAATGACAAGCCCACAAAAAGGGCTAATTACCAGCCTGCATCTCCCTTAACAGCTTCCTCTTGGTGGAGCCCCTCCACATCTCTCTCTACCCACCCACTCCCACCCCCTGCACATCTAATCGATCATCCAACCTTGCCAATTGGACCTCCTAGTATCTCTCAAAAATATACTCTTGTTCACACCATATACCCAAATTCCATAGGGATTAAAGATTTATAGTTTTATTTCTTATAGCTAAAAGTACTGGATGAAACCCTCACTGGATATTTATATAAATTTGGAGTAAAGGGAGGACTTCTCAAAGAATGACCTTAAATGCAAAACCACAGAGAAGAGGACTGATAGTTTGTACTACATAAAAATTGGGAATTTCCATTTGACCAAAACCACCATGAACAAAGTTGGAAAGGCATCAAAAAATAACCCAAATAAAAGTCAAACAACGAAACAAGAAAATATCATTTCAGCAAATTTAAGTAAAAGGAGTACTGTCTAAATATATAAAGGTCTCATACAATAGATAAGAACTGACCCAAATTCAGTTGTAAGGGGAGGAGCTAAGAGAAAAACTAAACAAATAAGGGAAAATGCTTTGAAAATAAAAATAGACCCATAGGCAAAGGATATGAGTAAGATTGATGAAAGAGGAAAAACAACTTGATAACAGCATATGGAAAAAGGTTTTACTACTCAATCCAAGAAATGCAAACTTAAACAAGAAACTCTTTCTCCCACCAAATTCACAAAGATTGTTTTTAATGAGAGCACTCTGTGCAGGCAGGAAAGCAATGAAAAGGACCCCCATGAAGTGCTTAGAGTATAAATTAGTATAAAGTTTTGAAAAGCAAATTAATTGGCCGTTGAGAACTGGAAAACTTTATTCGTCCCCCTTGACCCAAACTTTTCACTTCCCAGAATCTATCCAGACACTTTGCTGCTCACACGATGAAGTCCAGGCATCTCAATATGGAATATGCCTTTCAAGTGTCACCTCCCACACCTCTCCAACTAACACTCGCCACTCCATCAATGCAAAACCGTTCCACCCTAGACATATGCCCTGCACTTCTGTGCCTCTGAGCATTTCCTGCTCAGTTTTCTCTGCTTGGGAAGCCCTTCACCACCTTCTTGGCTTGGCTAACTTTGCTCTCTTTTCTGGAATCAGCCACATTATCAGTCTTCCCTGATGTCCATCCAGGTTGAGTTAGTTTACCTTCTCCATGTTTCCATAGACCCAGTACAGATTTATTACAGATAATTTACACATTTATTTACATACACGTTTACATATTTATGTATCTAATGACATATTTGTCTCTACCATCTTGGTTTCTCTCTGTGTACTCCCTACACTGGTGGTTTTTAGCTGGGGGCAACTCTGCTCCCCGAGGGGACATTTGGCAATGTCTGGAAACATCTTTGGTTGTTACAAACGGAGGGCGGGAGTGCTAATGTTATCTAGTGTGTAGAAGCCAGGGATGCTGCTAAATATCTTACAACATGCAGGAGAGGCCCCCACAATAAAGAATTATCCAGCCCAAATGTCAACAGTGATGAGGCTGAGAAACACTGTCCTATACCTAGCTTCTGCCTAGCCGGGAACATAAAAACATACACCCCAAAATACCCCAAGAACACCCCACTATATATAAAACCATATAATGAACAACGGTAAAGTGAAATTTTAAAGCCCAATTTCTTCCTCCATACAATGACATAATAATATCTCTGCCCGAAGGTTGCAGGGAGGATTAAAAGAGACAACATATGAACAGTGCCTGGTACAAAGCTGGTACTCCATCAATATCAGTTCATCCTAACAATAAAGTGCACAAATTAAATCACAGACCCAGAATGTTTTCATGCTGAAATGAGCCCTAAAGTCTTTGTAGTCAAACCCCTTCATTTGATAGCTGAGGAATGTCAATTTTTAAGGGCTAATGACTTGCCTAAATTGTTGGCCTCAGAGCTGAGTTTCTAGTTTAGTGGCAAACCACATTTGAAATGCACGCACAAGAAAAATTGTAAGCTGACTCTTTTGTAAAACAAATAATTATCTTTTTTGGTTTGGCCTGTAAATACAATTTTCATAGGTATGTATAAAATTTTCTTAGAAATAGTTAGAATACTAATAAAACAATGATCCAATTGAATAATGTTACCAAAAGTTTCACAGGGGTTTATTTTAAAATTACATTTTTACATTTATGCAAAAATAGGTAAATGTATTAAAATACAAAGTTAAACAAATAATACATTCTTTTGATTGTAGGGGATATAGTCAGAATCCAGAAGGACAATTTAAATAGTTTATCATAAGCCTCTCAAATATTAACAGGCTTTCTGACATGTATGCTAAAAATTAACTGCCTTGTAATGTTTCAGTTCTTCTTCCCTGCTCAA
This sequence comes from Propithecus coquereli, assembly GCF_000956105.1. Classification (NCBI taxonomy): domain Eukaryota; kingdom Metazoa; phylum Chordata; class Mammalia; order Primates; family Indriidae; genus Propithecus; species Propithecus coquereli. The sequence continues at coordinate 7,249,809 of NW_012144966.1, read as the reverse complement.
TTCCTAATAAATGCAATAGAATTTCTTAGCAAAATGTAACTTAGAGGCACCATCCGATCTGAGATCCTGGATTCTAACATGTTATGGTTTTTAATATGAACAGCGGTATAACTAGAATTTAAACAAATTATGGCAAATAAATTAAAACATTTATACTTTAACATCTATAGACTTTATTAGGTGTTCCTTGTATAGTCATCTGGTATGTTTAAAGAGTGAGCAATCATATAAAAGGAAATATGGTCATAACTGATTGAAGTAATAAAATCCTGAAACTAAATAACATCTCATAATTCACTGCACAGCATATATTAGATTTCATTACATCACTATATAGCTTAGTAGTAAATTCTCCTGATGGCCATAAACCTCTAAGGTGTTGTCATCCTGAAAAATGAAGGCGAGGGAGTTGGTGGGGTACAGAATGAAGAAATCTTCAGTAGTGCTGGTATTGGGGTACCTTTAAGTTATAAAGTTATAGTGCATCGCCACCTAGTGGCAGAATTTACAAGACTTCCTACAGTCTTGTCTTGCTCCAATAAAGGGGCCTGAGTTTATCCACGTTCTAACTGTATTCTTCCCTGATACCATAGTTTCTAAAATCCATGCTGCCCATATGATATAAAACCATCTGCTCTTAATCCACCAGGCTGTCAAAGACTTGGTTATAACAATTTTTATGTTCACTTAACTGTTTAATTCCAAGTACTTTGGTTATTTTCAAAGCCACACATAGGATGCCTATATTTTAAAAATACCATCCTGTTTGTGAATTTGGAAGGATTACTACAGTTATAGGAACTTTGGACTTTGGCCCAGTTTTGATTCTTATTACTGAATCTTTCAGGAAGTAATAATCAATGCAGAGTTAATTCTTTAAAAGGGAGTCCTTAAAGTAAACAGCTACATATCATTGCCGAAATCTACACTTTGGATTTTATTAAGATTCTAGAATTTAAAAACAGGAAAAAGCGCTGTAACATTTGGGTACCATTTATAGAGCATCACGTAAATATTTAGGCCATGAGAACTCAGTTAAGGGATGTTATCAAATATTTGTGTGCATTATGGAATTAGGACCAGAGTCAGTATTTGGGGGTCTGAGGCCCCAGCAGCCTTTACTCTGCTTCCTACACCTTGACATGAAGATTGAGTGATACTAGGCAGTGCACTACAACAGTGAACATAAGCCAGCTCTCTGTTTTTCTTGGATGAAACTGCAAAGTATAGTAAAATAGAAAAACAGAACATAGACCACTTCAGAGTAAACAAATCTTTCCTCAAGGTTTAGGAAAACCATATATTTAAAACCAATCTCGAACTTTGAGCAATAAAAGATATCAAACATTTTAAACCATACAAGGCAAATTAGCAGGATTTGAAATGTTAGAAATTGAAAAACATCACCAATCCAAAAGGCAAAACAAGGAGATAGCTAAATCTTAGCCAGGCTCCATTCTAATCAGAGTTGTCATGCAGATCCAATTCTACTTCTTCTCATCCCAGGTGATGGATATTTCATTCAAGGAGGTCAAACACCCAAGGGGAGTAGTGGACCAGAATGATAGTGCCACAGAGGAGATAGAAGGGAGGACCTTGGACCTCAGCTACTGGCCAGCTATTAGACTTGAGAGTACTCTGTATTTTCCCAATTATTTATTCTCCCTTCTAGTAATATAACTTACATCATGCTTACTGTGTGGCAGAAACTGTTCTAAGTGCTTGCCATATAATGTAGTCAGTTAATTTTCACAACCCTGGAAAATAGGTTCTATCATTAGCCCCATTTTAGAGCTGAGGAAACTGAGGCACAGAGGGGTTGAATTGTATTCCTAAAGTTACACAGTGAGCAGATAGATTCAGATCTATGCAGTCTAATCCAGAATTAGCTCTGAATCACTCTACTATTCTGTTTACAGGATGACAAGCTTGTGTTTCAGATACTCCATGGTGATTTTTTCAAACAGGACAGCTTTTGATAACAAAAAAGCCCTCTCTTTCAAATTAAAGGATTTTGCTGATGAATTAACAAATCCTTACCCATTCACCTAGTCTCTGAATGAGCCAAATACAAGCTTTACTTTTTGTTTTATTCTTTGTAACAAGCAGAACAATAATTTATAAGTAACAAAAACATTGATATAGTGTTCTATGGCTTTCAAATAACTTTTGCATACTTGTTCTCGAATAAGGTAATCAAGCAACATAGAATAGGCATGCACTTTGGCTTTAGGAACTCACAAAATCAGAGGTTGCCCTATTGTCCTGCCACTTTCTACCTTGAGCAGGTAGAGAGCCTGGGGATTCCTCTTCCTGTTATACCTCAACCTTGGTCAGTGGTTTGTCCCCATCTTTCAGCGATGTCCTTATGCTTAAATGTCAACAGCACTTACAAGCATGGTTTCTGGGGTCATTGAACAGCCTCCCTCTACCCCCACACACCTTTGTAGTGCTCTGCCTTGAGACTCCCCAGTTCAGTCTCCTTGTAATTGTGTATATCAGATGTCTGAATGGATAGACCAGACTCCTGTAGAGGTAACCTTGAGGTTACAATCAAAGAGCTTTTGGAGAGTCCTACTCAAGGAAAATTTCTGAGCATGCCAATGCTCTTAAAAATTAGGAGTTCCAGAGCACACATCTTCTCAGCCTCCTTCTGCCAAATAGGACTGAAACCTTGTCATAATGTGACCTGAGTGAAAACCATTATCAAATGAGGATCTAGCTATCTTGGACTAGACAAAAGAAAATCAACATGATTTCAGAATGGGTTTAAAAAAATAATCTGAATACCAAAGAAAGGCTCTTAGGGGATTTAATGAGGCTTTCTAATATTTTAGCAAAAATGTTAAAAGATGCTCTTTATGATGCTACAAAAGTCTTTTGATTATCATCTAGTGAAAAAAATATAATATACACACTTTTGATTGCTTTATGAATTTTAAATGTGACACAAAACTGGTTTTTCACACTGTATTGTGAAATTCCCACCACACACAGCAGTGGCTTGTTGTAGAACACCAGTAGGCTGCAGGTGTTCCATGCTCTCACCTCCACCGAAGAAAGCATGTCAGAATTTAGGGATGGGAATGATGACACTGTTGAATGATTTCAACTCATATTTTAAAAAATTACTCTATAATCTTAAAACTTTTAACTGACGAGTATCTAACCCTTATACTTTATAACAACCATTTCTAAAGTAAAAGCGTCACCAGGATATGAGAAAGTATAATTTGTCTTTGTACTATTTTTCTAATCTATGTATTAGCACAGAAGTACATAGGTAATATACCTAAACTGCTTTTCTCACTAGTTATATAACCTCTCAATTTACTGTGCATAATTTCTTTTTAAATGGTAGAATGCAAAATCAAATCTACTTGTAGAGTAGTGGTTGAAGAGGCTGTTTCCCAGCCCTGGCAAATTAGGGGTGAATCCTCCCTTCTTTTATTCAGTAGCTTCTGAAGCATGAGAGCCAGTCTGCTCAAGTGCTGTTTGCTTCAAGAAAAGTAAAGTCATTGGTGTTTGCTTTTTGCTCCATTCCATACCTGCAAGTTAAGCCATGATGTGGCTTCTAAGCATCGTACTAGCCTACAAAATCCAAAGGTGACTATTCTACTTGGTTTAATGTTAAATCCCTCAGTAAACTGAGAGTAATATAACCAGTGAGAAAAACAGATAAAGTGGCCTCTGAGCTCCAGGAAGAAGTTAAAAACAAATTTGGAAAAAATTGCAACAGTAAGTAAATCCAGCAGTTACACAGTATAAGGTTTAAAATTCAAAAACTCCAACAATGCTTACAATAGACATTTATTTAAAGTAATACATCTGCAGATGAAATAATTATTTAATTTTATGTTTAAGGTCTAACCATCTTCATAAAAATACTCTGAAGACAGCTGTATCCACAGATTTCATCTATGTGATTACTTCTTTGCCCATTCTTCTCTCTCTTTTCTTTCACGAATAACCTCTTTCAGATATGGTTCAAGGTAGAATTTATCCTAAAAATTAAAAAAAATATCACATGCTACCATCACAAACTAATATATCCCACTCAATAGGTCTTAAACAATAAAAAACCCAATCCCTTGCTTTTTATGTTCAATTTAAGAAAATATATTCTCAACCAGACTAAGTACTATTTGCTTTTTAAAATGTAAAAACCCATAAAAATATTGTAACAAGTTGCTCTGGTAAGTTATGAGACAGAAGTCTATTGGGGAAGAAAAAGAAATGAGTGTGTCTACAGGCTTTTGCCTAGTTTCAACACAGTTCAAGTGGTGGGTGAGGGTTTGCTTCACTTAAGTCCCTACTGGGATCTAGAGGGCCACTCAATGGGCTGATCTTTTCTCTGAGCAGAAAGCAGAGTGCAGAGGGAGGCAGAAACCTGGATTTCTAGTCCTGGAACTCTATAGAGGAGACTTGCTTAGTGATTTTTGAAGAGTTATTTCACCTCTAAGTCTTAACATGTTTTTCTCTAAAATGGAGACAACACTTGCTGCTGAAAGCACAGATACTTAATATAACTTTGAGAACTCTAAAGCACTACACAAATGAATGCGTTTCTCTTGTTTCTAATAATCTCTAATGACCAACATTGTCAGATACATCGAAGCTGTTCTACCTCTTCATATTTTGTCCACTGTTCTTTGGGCAAGATCTGCTGCCTCATGGTCAGGTCCAATGCTCTCTTAATGCGAAACATCCTGTCATTATAAAGGTTCTCAGGAAGCCTTCTTACGGCTTCTTTTACATCTTCATCCTCACGTATTGTATCATCTCGCATTAACCCTATGACAGAAAACAAAAGAATAAGATTGAACATGCAGCTGAACATGCATCTCAAAAACCAGGGTTTTTTTTAAATGAGTAAAATATCCTTATGACTTATAACTTAAGACTTGGGCAAAGGATCAAGAATTCAAATCACTAGGTATGATAGAAACCCAATGCACTTCAACATATAATGGGTTATTTCTTGAACTGTACCGTGGAAACAATATATGGGCCTCTTGAAATCCACTGCCACAAAACTCACATTTTATCTGAGTCAATTTTAAAAATATAAAATATTTACTTTGTTTTTAAATACACATCAATAAAAAACATCTCTACTTTCTTATACTTTAAATCTGAGATCAAGGTATTACAGAATGTTAAAATGATAGTGTACGAGGGCCAGGCGTGGTAGCTCTTGCCTATAATCTCAGCAATTTGGGAGGCCGAGGCAGGAGGATCACTCGAAGCCAGGAGTTCAAGACCAGCCTGAGCAACACAGCAAGACTCTGTCTCTACAAAAAATTAAAAAATCAGCTGGGCATGATGGTGCTTGCCTACAGGCCTAGCTACTCAGGAGGCTGAGGTGGGAAGGCTGCTTAGGCACAGGAATTCAAGGCTGCAGTGAGATCTAATCGGGCCACTGCTCTCCAGCCTGGGTGATAGAGCGAGACCCTGAAAAAAAAAAAAAAAAGGATAAAGTTCAGGAATCATATGACTGCAAAGACGTGAGACAATTTTACTATTTGAAGAATATTAAAAATTTTAAGTGGAGGAATGAGTATATAAGGAAAATGTCTGTTTCAATAAATCATTTCTACTTCAAACACTTTAAACAATTTCATCCCTCTCCTAAGAATTTAAAAAAGGAAATGGATTTAACCTAACAATAAAATGTGATCGAATTTTAAAATCTTCTGATGTACAAAGGGAAAAAATAAAGTATTTTTGGAACCATAAAGCTTGCAAAAGCACTATTCTCAGAAAAAGCAAAAAAAAAAAAAAAAAAAAAAAAAAAAGAAGAAGAAGAAAACACAGATACTCACCCAGTTTATTGAATCCTGCAGCATTGTAATACCATTTTCGAATACTATCCACCCACCGGCTGGATGCTGAAACTGATAATTGTTACACTGTTAGTGGCTACAATTCATTTATATGGTATGAATACAGTGATAGGCAAGCATCCAGCACTCTTACAGTTAGCCTCTTGATGAATGCAAACATAGGAAGAAATTTCCCTTCAAAAGTTTATATTCTACATACTACAGATAAAAATTGCTTATTTTATCTAAGAGTAAAAGTGACTGCAGGTAAAACATTAGGTGGCAAGTCATCAGAGATGTACAAAAGACCCATAGGTACAATTATTGCTACTCCAGCCTCTCAACACCCTGTGCCCTTATGCCCTCCTGTTATGATCAGGATTGAAGGAGTGAGGGGATGGGAAAGGGACCTAGAACATCTCTATCATTTGTAGTTTCAGAAATAGAGTATAGGAGATAACAGTAAACTTTTCAAAGGATTTGGAGTTGTATGGAAAGAGGTGAGATTTCAGGATAGGCTGGCAGGTCTAAATGACCCTCCTGCTCTAAAATTTTTATTCTACAGTACACTTATTTCACTTAGCCACCCTCTTTAAAAATATATGTATTTCTGGGAGGATTCTGATATTATTAGTCATTTAAACATTAATATGGATTAGTAAAATAAGCCCATTTCCCTCCTCCCAAGCAGCTAACTTTCCACCACAGGAATGGACATTTGAAAATGGATGAGGAGAAATAGGTAATGTTAAAACTCTTTGGGGAACAGAGCTGAGCCTGATGAGGTAACCCAGCAGGGGCTAAGGACAACATGATAGTGTCTGACATTTATAAGAAAGATCTGGTACACAAGGGGAAGCAGAACAAGTTTAAATTTTCTTTTAAAATTTTGTCTATGTCTAGTCCCTTAGCAAGGAAGGAAAGTAAAACCTCTCCTTTCCCTCCAACACCTCCTGACCCCCTACCTAGAACATCACAAATTACATGGCTTTGGTAAATCTTGGAAATTAAGAGTCATGTATAAAATTGCTTCTAAAAAAACAAGAATCAAAGAGTCAGCAATATATAAACATACTTGTGGAAAACAAATTATTTGTAAACGTATTTACCAGTGATTATGACAATGATTAAAATTCACCAAACACTTATTGTGTGCCAGGCACTATCCTATTTGCTTTACCATTAGCTGGGTTTATTTACAACACGCCCATTACTGCAGAAGGGGAAGCAGGCTTACACAGTGATACTACCCAAAGTCAGAGCTAGTTAATGAGAGTTGTGTTCGGGTCTGTGTGGTTCTCAAATACGCAAAGAACCTTTAATTTGGTAAGGCTCCTTCAATATCTGCCAAACGAATGAAGTAATTCTTAAACGTCTCCCGCACCCCGCAAAACCTCAATGTCATTTAGGTTAATGGATTTTTCTGGCAACCTGATGTATCCTAACAGCTTCACAATTGCTGGGGTGGAGAGAAGGGGACCTGTTTTTTTTTTTCCTCGCTGTGTTGCCCAGGCTGGAGTGCAGTGACTCTTCTAGAGCACTACAGCCTCGAATTCCTACTCAAGCGATCTTCCCGCCTCAGCCTACCCAGCTGGGAGTGCAGGCGCGCGCCACTGCGCCAGGTTGGACCAGTATTTTTTTAAAGGCTACTTCAATTTATACCGCCAGAGGGCAGAGAGTAGCAAAAAAGAATAGGGAAAACCCTACCTGATGCTCACGTTGTTTTAATATTCCAGTAACTTCTAAATTCTATTCCATAACAAATGCGTTCGTTCTAGTGTCTACACTAACAGAAATTTCTCCAAACCCACAGATCAAACTGACGTTCCAGATAAGACGGGGTTAACTTGAAGCTTCGTTCTAACCGTCAATTCCCAGTGTGAGAAGCAAGAAGGGTGAAATGAAAATTCCAATTCTATTTCCTCGGGTCACTTTGCCTCAGTTATCAGCGTAAAAGGGAAATTATTATCTCCCTCGTTGCACTGGTAGAATTTATCAAGCCAATGCACAAGGCAGCGCATGAATCATAGCAAGTACTGAGCTCATTTTGGTTGTAAGTCATCCACTAATTATCTCCTTGTGCCCTTGAACTTTTCTAAGGCAGAGGTGAAGGACTGCCGAGCACGCACAGCGGAACTCCAGGGCTGTCAGAGCAACGGGCACCTTCACAAACAGCTTCCCAACCCTCTTGGCAAGCCCGGCCTGGGGACAGCAAAGGGGCGGGTGGTAAACTCGTCCTTTTGGCTGGACTGGAGCCGCAACCTTCCTTACGCGGCAAACCTGGCCACTTAGAGAAAAGAAAGAAAAAGGAGCAAGTTGCTGTGAGAATAAAACGTTGAGCGCCGCGATTCCCGCCAAGTAGGCCCCCCCAATTACTTACCAGCCGGCCTGCCAGCCATTTTGACCCGAGAGCGAAGCGTTGCTTTCTGGGTAAGTCCTAGAGGACGCGCTGGGACCAGTACGCAGGCGCCTTTAGTCGCATCGCCAGGCAACGGGGAACGTCCGCGCAGGCGCAGCTTTGGCGGCTGGCGTTGGGTGCCTGTGGTTCGCGCCAGTGGGTCAAGAAGAGACAAATGGAGTAGGTGGGGCGTTCTGTGCACCCCGTTCTAAGACACATCGCTTGGAACATTATGGGACGAACACTAGGCAAGGAATTAGGAGACGGAGGCTTAAAGCCGGGTTCTGACTAGGTATGAGAGCGCGGGCGGCATTAATTGAGCTCTTTGTGCCCGGCGGTAATCTAAACGTCTTATGGGTGTATTCTTATTTAACCTTCTACTGAAGGATGTGCCATCTGAAAATATGTTCAATTGGTGTATTGATTATTTAGAGTTGAAAACGTCGGAGAAATTGTTTCTTCCCATATGCAGCAAGCCATTAAAAGTTCCTGTGGGAGGGGTACTCCTCCCTAAGCAGAGCGAGAAAATAGCCCTTATCACGGGAGATGGAAATTGGGGGTTGCATTGGACGGGAATAAATACACTTTCAGAAGTAACCTTTACTTTCCACGGTTTCATCGCCCCCCGGCACACACACACACATCTTCTAGTGATGTTAAGGACCCACAAGGGCGCTCAATGTTGCTGCTACAGAGAAAGTTAATTGCTGAGACAAGGATTGTCAACGAAGGAGGGATTTATTGTAGAAGTGTAGAGGACGGGTCAATTGGGAGATGGGAGGTATGAACTGCCTCAAATCTGCCTCTCCAACCAACAGGGTCAGGGGTTTTTCTGGAGGTGAAATGAGTAATGCTTGAGGGGGAGGTGAGCACTGTTACATGTTTGGGGTGGAGTGCAGGCACGCAAGTGCAGTGAGAAATCATGTTAGTACATATATCCCACTGTGAACTCAAAATCTTAAGGCTCCCCGCCGCCCACCGGCTGACTGAATGGACCCCTTTTTGGCCAAGGGGATACCCTAAAACTGAGTTGCTAGCCATGAGAAGGGAAGTCAGACATGCCTCATCTTGCCCCTTCTTGTAGATACTCTTTGTAACTCATTAACAGGCCTAAGGCTGTGCAAGACAAACTTGCCGGTCCCCAATATACATAACAAATCACTCGAGTCTGGGTATATGTACGGTGGATTGTTTCTGATTAACAGACTTCCTTATCTTCAAACATTCCAAGCCTTTAGACAAAGCTTCATTTCTTTAACCAATTACAAATCAAAGAAACTTTCAACTCATCTATAACCCATAAGCTGCCACCAAACCAGTGAATGGTTTCCATGTATTGACTTTATGTGTAATCCCTGTCTCCCTGATATGTATAAAACCAAACTATAACCCAACCACAGGGAGTCCCCTTGCTCAAAAGTTCTTGGGCGTGGCTCCAGGCCATGGTCCTCAAATTGGGCTCAGAATAAACCTCTTTAGATTATTTTACAGAGTTTGGCTTCTTTCCAGTGACACAGTGATCAAAAAAAAGGGTGGATAAGTCCCTCCCCGCGTGGGGATTTCAGTAGTATAATGAGCTAGGAGTGAATATTGGTTATTCTTTCTGCTTTGTGCACAGGTGGGATGTAGAGAATAGGCTGCTCAGTGGGTTCTTGGGCATGATCTGTGGTGCGGTGTTGCTTATCTTGTCTTCTCTGGCCAAACAGGTGGTGTAAATCTTTGTAGTTATTTTGTGGCTGCAAGGAGATTCTGCCATTTTGGGGAAAGAATGGCGGAAAAGGAATACATCAGTACAACAGAAAGTTACAAAGTTCTGATCAGCAAATATTACTGAATCTACTAAGCTCTCAGTCTCTCTCTCTCTCTTTTTTCCTGCCTACTTTGAAACTGAAGTTGTTAAGTTACTAGTGTTGAGATAAAACTCACTGTCAAGGGTACCACCAATTCAAGGCCACTTAGAGCAGTCAGCTCTAGCCACAATGTGAACACTGAAAACTCATTTGAAACATAAAGGAACTAAAAACACTACTAAAAAAATATTTTCTTGCTTATGGAGCCAGTTACAGTGACCCCACTAGAAATTTACTGCCTCTAGCCAAATCCCCTTTGTTCTCTCATTTTCTCAAATTCAATGTTTTGTCTAAACAGCACAAAAGCATCTTGCTTTGGCCACTTCTGACTTCATGCTCTTGGGAAGATCTCCATGTATATGTAAAACTGCTACAATTTGTATGCTTTTCTCTTGTTAATCTGCCTTGTGTCAATTTGGTTTCTAGCTCCAACCAAAGAGCCCATCTTGGAGCAAAAGGGGGGTTGGAGGACTCCCTTAGGTTCTCATTTAATTCTAAATCTAAAAGTACTGTAATTATCCCCAATGTAGGGAGGAGAAAAGCTGAGGCTCAGAAAGGTTAAATAACTTGTCCAAGGGCACATGGATAGGAAGAATCCAGATACAAATCTGGGGCTCCTTAATTCTAGGGCCATATGCTATATTACTAATCCAGGAAAGACACCAGATATTTCTAACCTTCCGTTTCTCTAGCTGGAGATCTACAATCTAGTCATTTTAGTGGAAGGTTAGGTCAGAAAAGATTAAAAAAACCTAAGATGTATTACAGAATTTGCATGCAGTTTTAAAAGAGAAGCAAGCATATAGATTTGCTCACTTTTATGGTCTTAGCCCCAACATAGGAAGTCATAGGATAAACATCTAGGGACAGAAAACAATTGGAGGATTTAGTATGATTGATAGGTGCTGGTGAACTTCTACCATTACCCATTGATATCTTTTTCTTTTTTTTTTTCAGCATTAAGCTCAGAGCTGGGACAGTATAGAATACTGTCTCATTGTAAATTCAAAAGGTTAAGTTTAGCAGTCTTAGCCACATTCCAGTTCTAAAATTCTATTGCCTTTTCCCTTTTTCTTCTGTTTCCATGCTGCCACAATTCCATTATTCTGTCCTGTATACAGCACTGAAAACTGATGAATGGCTTCTTCCAGCCTACACTAGCCAAAGTGGAATCTGAAAGATGTGAAGAAATGCAATTCATTTGTACCTTGCTTGGCACATTGTCCTGCAAAGGGTAGGTACTCAATAAACTCTTCTCCCTCCCTCCTTACCCTTCAAGTTTCAGCTTGCTGGTTACAAGGTGAAGAAGGTGGCAAAAGAAGGAAAACCTTATGCCAAGGGATCAGAAACCCAGGACTTTTACAAAATCCAGCTCATGCAGGAATGAAGCTCGAGAGCTCGGATGTTTGCTGGTAGTCACTAGTGTTCATTCAAAAATTATTTTTGCTTTTCTTCCCAGCACAGGTTTAGGGATTACCCTTTTCTGTTCCCTTAAAGTTTGGAATGGCCATGTGATGTTTTTGGCCAAGAAAAATGTGAGAACTTTTAAGAGCAATTCTCCATATTCTTTTTCCCTTCCACAGACTGGCAATAATCCAGAAATGGTGGACACAGCATACATCAACCTGTATTGCTTAAAGACGATGTGAAGCAGAGCCTTTGTGGTCCTAAGAGAGACATGTTTGAGATAAAAACATTTGTGGTTTTTAGGATTGTTCATTACAGCAGCACAACTTGCCTATTCTGGCTGATATGAGTGGGTTCATAAAGGCAAAATGAGGTTCTGAGAAAGACCAGGCAGGATGGTTCCATGCTTTGTCTCCCAGCTGTACCTTCTTTCTTCTTGTTTCCTGTTTATTGATCTCATCCATTGGAGAACTCCATGAAAGCACATATCTATGCCACACTTAATACTGTATTCTAGGATCTCAAATGTTTGTTGAGTGAATGAGTAAAATATTTAATAGGAAGGCCACTATAACTAGCCCTGACAAATTACAAATTTAATTTCTCATGAGGTTTCTTTATAGGCATCCAGCAAACCACAAAACCCCGGTGCACAACACACGATGCCCAAAGTAAATGGCTTAAAACACTTCTCTTCCGGCTGGGCGTGGTGGCTCACACCTATAATCCTAGCACTCTGGGAGGCCGAGGCAGGCGGATTGTTTGAGCTCAAAGTTCGAGACCAGCCTGAGCAAGAGCGAGACCCCATAAAAACAGAAAATTAGCTGGACAACTAAAAATATATAGAAAAAATTAGCCGGGCACGGTGGTGCATGCCTGTAGTCCCAGCTATTTGGGAGGCTGAGGCAGTAGGATTGCTTGAGCCCAGGAGTCTGAGGTTGCTATGAGCTAGGCTGATGCCATGGCACTCTAGCCTGGGCAACAGAGTGAGACTCTGTCTTAAAAAAAAAAAAACACTTTTCTCCCAATTCTGAATTCAGGTGAGTAAATTCTGCTCAGTGTAGTATCTGCTGAGCTGGAATATCCAAAACAGTTCTTCACTCACACGTTTGGTGCTCATCTGGCATGGCTGGAACAGCTGGGGTTTATCTAGGCATCTTTCTCTCAAACCTGGTTTTCTCCTGCAGTAAGCAGACCTCTTTATGTAGTGGCTCAGGGTTCCAAGAAGACAAGCCCTGATGTGCAAGCACTTATCAAGCCTCTGTTTGATAATGTCCCAGGGGCCAAGTAACACTGGCCAAGAGTCAGTGTGGAAAGGGGGCTACACAAGAGTGAAAATACCAGGTGTGGTTCATAGGGGACCACCAATGTTAATGGTCTACCCAATTTGGTGATCCTAAGGCAAATAACAGAAAGCATGATGCGTCATTTTATAATAAAAAAGCAAAGGATCAGAGATTAAATCATTTGACCAGAATAACATGTATGGTAAATGGAAAATAAATCTTTGCTTACTGGCAGTAAGTCAAAGGTGTTTGCTAAGTCTTTTACTGTGTCTCATTGCCTGTACTTATCTTTAAACTCTACTTCCCTCCCTATCCTTTTTCCTTGCCTGACTTTTCAAAGCCAATTGTAGGCAACTTTGAATATCTGTGCTTAGGAAGATAATAGTGTAGATAATCCAAAAAGGAATGTGTTTTGTAGCATTATCTGAGTAGATATTTAGATGAATAATGTAGTATGCTCTGGAAACTTGTAACACTTCAAAGGAAATAAAGCCATCTTGTGATGAAACCATTTTAAAAGGCCTGTGACTATAAGAACAGGAAAATCCTTGTTCTCACCTTTACTAGAATGACAAAGTGCCAGCTTAAAGCAAACCAACTCTCTCCTTTTCTCTAAACTTGCCATATTTTTAGTTTTCTTATTCCTGAGAAGGAAGGGAAATGGTTAAGTTAAACAAGAATGAAGTCACTAGGAACGTGTAAGATCTACCACAGTGTGCATACCCAAATTTATAATATCAAGAAATTGTTTCCAATATTGAGACCTGAGACATTTATTTAAAAATACATACATTTATTCCTATAAACATTCACTTTGCAGTATTACATTTTAACATTCATCAAAAACTAAAGAGTTTTTAAGAATTTTTCAAAGTCCTGTACTGATGCTTTGGCAATCTCTTCACAAAATATTTCATCAGGAATAGATACTAATTTGTCCAAAGAGATGTAGTTAGGTTTTGCTGGATCATACTGTGCTCTTCCTAAATAGCTTAGAAACAAGTGTCTTTCTTTCACTTTAAACAACCTTGTATTAAATACCTAGAAAAGAAATAAAGTTTTTTAAAAACACTGTACACTGAAGGATAAAATATCAAAAAGTTTACTTGGCTAAAAATTTTAATAAGTTAACAAATATATTGACCACATGCTCATTAAATATGACAAATGCTGCAAGATTTAAATCCTGTAGCTTCTGTTAAGAAATTATGATAAAAAAGGGACTCAAAACCAACATCCAGAACAATAATAAAATAATTAAGGGCTACACTGTTGGACAAAGAACACTGACTACTCCAGATAGGGGAGAATGTGTTAGAAAAGCAAATCCTCAGTCCTCACCCCGAAACTACTTAATCGGAAACTTAGCAGGGCTCAGAAGTCTGTTTTAACAAGCCCTCTAGACAATTCTCATATTTACCAAGTTTGAGAAGCAATGTTAGAGATCAAAATCTATGTCAGCCAAAAATTTATCAAGATTTCATGATCTTGTGACACTTCCCTGTACATTCTTTTAAATTCCTGCTGCTCCCCCTGACTAGAATCAAAATGAAATTAATCTGACCTCTTTGAAAAGCAACTAGGGAAAGTACATCTTACCCCCCTGGGGTTAAAACTCCTAAGGAATAGACTGAGTGGCAGCAACTTTAAAAAGTAAGGAGAAGCAGACTAAGTCCCTATAGCCAGCTGCAAGAAAGAAGGGGGAACTGGAGATCCAGCTGTACTTAAGCTACAATACTTTGAGAACAGTGACAAAAAAAAGTACAGGGTGCTAACTCAACATGGGGTTGTCTCGCTTTTGGGACAGAACCTCTCTTTTGTTTCTGCAAAAACAAATGATATGCAATTCTGCCCTCATTTTGGTAACGAAATTCCCATTACCACATTATTACAACTGATGCCTGGTCCCTATTTTTTTAAGAAGTACGGATCCTATACAGTGACTCTTAGCTTAAAAAAACTATAATACAACATACAAACAAAACCACAAATGACCCTGAAGCTCCCAAACTATTACTGATTTCCTACTTATAATAACACTTTGAAGCATTTATATAGCTTATGACCAGATAGTATGTTTACTTCTCTAATGGTTCAAGGTTACTTTATCATTAGAGAGTTGCGTGCTCTTTCAAGTCCTAAAGCTGCAGCTCAGATGGGGTTTTTCTTTTTCCTTCTTTTTCTTTCTCTTGGGGGGCCGGGGGAAAGGGCTAAGATTTGTTGCCCACCAAGGGCCACTTTGCCACTGTCACAAGAATTTCATACTATAATGATGCATTCAATTCTCAGGGATTAGGAAAAAAAAAAAAGACCTCCTAGCCTGAGAATTACTGATTCCCTCTATCCTAAGGTAGACTCTAGCTTTGCCCTCACAGAAACTCACAGTGGAAGGGGAGAGACAGGTTTTAGGAGGATCCTGAATATCACCTCCTTCCTTAGACTAGTGATTTCCTCATGTTCATTACCCTAAATCTGCTTTTGTTATCCTTTACATTCCATGATCTCTTTGAAAGGACTAAATTAACCATAGTTATTATGTTATACTTCTCCACTTTATTTTTTTTTAGGCAAGGTCTTGCTCTGTGGCCTGGGATAGAGTGCAGTGGCATCGTCATAGCTCACTGCACCTCAAACTCCCAGGCTCAAGCGATCCTCCTGCCTCAGTCTCCTGAATAACTGAGACTACAGGTGCATGCCACCATGCCCAGCTAATTTTTTAATTTTTTATAGAGACAGGGTCTCATTCTTGCTCAGGCTGGTCTCGAACTCCTGGGCTCAAGCAAGTCTTCTGCCTCAGCCTCCCAAAGTGCTGGGATTACAGGCGTGAGCCACTGTGCCTGGCCCCCATTTTTAATTAATCATAAGACATATGTGCCAACCAGAACTGTTACCTTCATGAGAACATTAGTTTCACACCACTGAGTTTTAAAACACTAGACCAAGATTTAAAGTCTGTATCAGATCCTTTAAAGCTCTGCTGTCAGTTAATGTGTTTTTCCATTAATAAGCTTTCTATTTTTCTGTTTTGTTTTCAATAAAGGGCCTGGGGTGCCTAAAATGTTTTGAAACAAGTGATTCTGATGCATCTAGTCAGCTTACAGTTTCCTCTACTTGGGATGTTTCTGTCCATCTTTTAAATGCCACTCATTATTCTACAGACAAGTATCACTTCATAGAGTGGCAGCATATCCTAGTATAGAGTGTGGGTTTTCAAACTCAAGTGCCAGAATTCTAATCCTGGCTCTGTGCCTACCTCCCCTTGTTGCTGGGTAATCTTGGACAGGTTGCTTAATCTCTTTATGTTTACATTCCTCATTTGTAAAATAGGGATAAGAATAGTACCACATATGGTTGTTATAAGAATTAAATGAGTTAATACAAGTAAAGCAGTAAAGATAGAGGTGGCACATAGTTAGCACTCAATTTCTCTTACCATTTCTGTAATTCTCCTACCTCTTCTAAATTAAATTAATCACTCTCTAGAACCCCTGGTTAAGACATTTTACCATTATGTAAACCAATTACATTTTTAAAATCTGAAAAAAAAAACAAAAAACAAAACAAACAAACAAACAAAAAATAAAACCTATTTCCCACACGAGATTACAAGTTCCACAAGAACAGGACCGTGTCTGACTGATTTTTGTGTCCTTAATGTCCACAAATTGTCTAGTGCAGGAGGGATGCTCAAGTATATATGAAAGAATGACTGGGCCACTAGGGCTAGAAGGGGACAAAATCATATTCTTTTGTTTATTGTCACTGCATTATTTAGCAACCCTAGGAAAAACAAATTGTCATTGCTTTTTAGTTGAAGATTACTTACTTCACAATTGCTCCATAAGCCAAATTCACACAACTGTTGGCCTCTAACACTTTTGTAATGAATATATTAGCATTGGGTGAAAGGGGAAAATCCTATATTAAGGGCCTATTCTCAGGGAAGTATGATAAGCAAATAAATATTGTTACATGTGAAGGAATTGAACCAAACGCAATCTAGTTCTGAGAGTTGTATTAAGGTCATATTTCTTTTGCCCATCTTTATATTAAGGAACATATCTAGCAAACAGAGTAGATGCAACAACTTTAATGAAATTCAATCTGTCATTTATCCAATAAATACTAAGTGCTCATTCACATGGCAAATAGGAAAGAAGGATTACTTTGACGAAATCCAATCATTTTTCTGTTCGACAAATATTTACTGCATGACTACTAAGAGCCAGGTATAGTTCTAGACACTGGCGATTCAGCACAGTGTATAAATCAAAGTCTCAGCTTTCAAAGAGTTGTTTCTGTGAACAGCAGATAATATCACTCACTAAATAAAGAATACGCAAGTCTGATTAGCCTAAAAAATATAATTACAGCTTTGGCAATGATGGCAAACTGGAACTGCTTTATGCTTGGGTAAGAGATCATTACGATATGGCTGTTGGCTCTTGGATTTAGATAAACTATGAATAAAATGTACACACAGCATTGAAAGGACGTTTAAGGCAAGTGATCTGCATTACCTGTGGGAACTTGACAATGATGTGGTGGGGAATGTTCATCACATTGTGCAAATAATCAAAAGTCTCAGTAAGTTTCCTTTTATTTGCAGTTAACATCTTTGGGATTCTGGTGATCATATGCTGAATTTCATTACGTTTAAAACCAAGTTCAAGACGATAAACCTAAAAGAAAGTAAACTTCCTATGTATTGTGAATAGAAATAGTTATTTTGGTACTATGCCAAGGCCACACTGATTCTTTTAAAATGTAAAATAATGACATTTTAAAATCTGGAGACAACTACGCCAATGCCCACAAGGCATTATAGCTTTCTGCTTGTGGAGTCATGGGAATTTCAAACCCCTCTCCTAAGAATGAGCTACTCACAGCACGGTGATCATCATGAAGATCACCCAAAGGAGCAAACATAGTATCAGATAGACTAAAGGCGGATGTGGCAGGGCTGGTGAGGTTCAATGTATGTGCCTGACACCAAACAGACCAGCAGTAAGATTTTCAAAGTGGTTTTTGAGCTTCTGCTCCCAAGCACACATTATCTTAAAAGCTGTTATCCAAAAAGCTGCAAGTCAAAATTCCAGACAGAGATGATAAAACTAAACACCCAAACATAGGCTAGGTCTTCTATGTGCTTTCGTGGTATCCTATGTTTGCCTACCAAGCCACTGCTGTTGTCAGTGTGGATTTTATCCCCTGTGAGACTGAAAGCTCTTTGAGAGCAGGAGCTGTCTCCCTAGCATAGTGCTTGGGTAGGTGCTCAATAAACATTTCTTCAATGACTGGATATGAAACACTTTAGTAACTCAGAAAACAGGCCTTATATAATCATTCCAAATACTACTATAGCTCTGTATAGTAACTAGTCAGTTGCCCTTGGCTTCATACTACTCTCTTAGAGAAAGGACAGAGTGTCTGGTATGTTATGATAGAACTAGAGCTGGCAATTGGCACAGGTGCTAAGGAGAACCATGTGCCGGCCCCTACTCTCTTCAAAGAAGTCTTCTAGATCCAACCTCCAAAACTCCCCCAGACATAGACAAAGACTCTCATGCTAGGCAACAAAAGCAGTTTCACAGACTGGTAACATAGACTAGGTAATATAAGCATAAACTCCCATGCTGGGCAACAGCAGCAGTTTCCAGGTACCACTCATATTCTTAATCTATTGCTTTAGGATTATGGGTACCAATATATGCAAGGTGATTTACTCATGTAACACCTGGTCAACATGTGAAAATATCATTAACTGGAAAAAACTGCTTATTAGATATTTGTTATAATTTCCTACTTCTTTTTCAAAATAACTTCTTTTAAAACTAGTTTTCTTTAAGATGACAGCAAAATCTATTCTCTTCAGAGGATTAAACACTTAAAGAAAGAAAGTGATTTCTCAAAAGCTTAAAGTTGTCCTACCTTCATATTTTCCTTCACGGGCTCCAGACTTCCAGTTAGTAGCCTTGGGAGACGAACTACCAGATCTCTAGTCTACAGTTGTAAAGAAAGCAATCTATTATTACTGTATGTGCATATTTAACTACTTTGGAAAATTAAGGTACTACTAGGAATACAAAGTTAAAACTTAAAATATGACCCAATCAGAAAAATGTTAGGGACCCTGGAAATACATAAACTTAGTACTGTTTGAAGAAAAGACAAAACTTAATGAACCAATTTGAAGGAATATTATAAAATGATGTAGGTTTATGTCTAACCTATTTTTGTATAGCAAATACCAGCAATTTATAGAAATCATATGGGCCAGGTATTTGTTAGAAACATGAGATTTAACAGCTACTAAATATACCTGACATGGAAATGTACAAATTCTTCCCCCCGCCTCTTTTTACCTTCTTCACACTAAGTTCAAGTTCTTTCTGAAAAAATCCCAATCTGTTATCCAGTCTTTCTACTGAAAAATTCAGCAAAAATGGTGCATTTCTGACCATCTGTGAAATATCTGTCTTACTGAAATTTTTTGACCGTAGATAAGCCACCCTGGAGAAACAAAAATACACACACATATGATATACATTTACTAATGACATGCTGCTTTCCAAAGCAATAACTATTTTTAAAAAGGCTCCCGCACCAAAAAAATAAATAAATAAAAACAAAAGCACTCTATAATAACGGCCCGAATATGGTTAAAACAAAACAAGCATTCACCCAGCTCAAGAATGGTTTCCATTTATACTTGAAA
>NW_012144966.1:7226695-7229115 GCF_000956105.1 Propithecus coquereli | reverse complement strand
TAAAATGAACTGAAGTCATCCAGTTTGACAACACTGTATTAGTGAGGATAACAGGGAAATTGGCACTTCTGTACACTGCTGGGGGAGTATAAACTGGAAAACAGGACATATGAAAGAAAATTTGGCAATATCTATTAAAATTATAAATGAACATATCCTTTGACCTAGCAATTTCATTTCTAGAAATTTGTCCTACTGATATACACCAATGTGTGTAAAATTATACACACACACACACACACACACACACACACACACACACACACACACACCCCACCCTCCCCCAGGAGAGTCACTGCAGCCTTGTCCTAACAGTAAAGACCAGAAACACCCTCCATGTTTATCAACAGCGTACTAAGTAGATCTGTAGTATGGACTGTACTGGAATTAGAAAGAATAGGAAGTGTGAAGAAACAATAATGTCCAGGATATAGTGAAGGTAAGAAAGCAGGGTACAGAGTATTACGTATAAATGCTAATTGTTACGTATTTGTGTTCATATGTGTATACACTGATATACATATATGTTTGTATAGGATAGAACTTTCCTAGATATTTTTGGCATCAAAGATCAGTATCTGATTAAAACATTATCAAAACTGTTGTCTACATTGTGATAATTTTACCAATAAAAAAAAATCAAGATATAAGGCCCATTCAACTAAAAAAACACATCTAAATAATTTAAATGCAGATTGTTCACTTAAAAATTCTACAAAGAATTAAACATATACATTTAAATTCTAACTGAAAACAAGTACATAAAATGAGTTCTGTTATAAAAGTAAGACCGGTGCACATATCAGAATCAGAAACTATGTTCATTTAATAAAAACACTCATACCCTTACCTATTCAGTCGCAGCTTATTTTTCACTGTATACCCTCTTCAGTTAATGTGGATGTATTACCTATTAAAAAATTCTAAGTAATTTTAAAAAAAGAGCTACAGTTTGATAGTTAGCCAGATAGATAGCCATACCATCTATTAATATACAAGAACATTTTTAGTTGTTAGGAACATATGTGATCTTGGGCAAGTAACTTAAGCTCCTTTTAAACTTTAATTTCCTTCATAAAATTAAATGTAGGGAGACAGTATTATATAGCAGCCAGAACTCTAGAGTTAGACTAACTGGGTTCGCATCCCAACTCTGCCACCTACACTGTGTGTAATCTTGGGCAAATTATTTAACCTCACTGTGCTTCCCAAGTCCAATGGGGATATTAATAATGGTACAGCCTCTGAAATGAGCCCCACCTCCTGAGATTCATGCTTCTTAGAATAAATCTCGAGCAATAAGGCAAGTTGGTTTTCGTCTGGGGTGGGAATTAGTGTTCCTGTAACAGCTGGAAGGAACAGAGCTGGAGGTGTCAGATGAGTTTCCTAGAATCATTCGCTCTCTCCATTGTACTGTGATAGCCTATCTATATTACAACAGACTAAAATTCCCATGAAGGGAAAGAGTGTGTCTTTTATGTCTAAAGTCAAGCCCAGTGCTTTGAATATACTAGGGCTCAAACTGTTCAATGTTAGGAATGCAGTCTGGTTTCCTTTTTTCCTAATTCAGAGAAAAGCCATTAGACTATGATGGTTCAAAGAAATACAAAGCTCTCTAAAATGCAGCGAGGCTCAACATCAGTATGGAGAGCAGTCTGGAGGCCAAGACTCCAGGCAGACCAAAAAAGGAGACTGCTACAGTAATCTTGGTGTGAATTCATGGGGACCGGAGGTACATATTCTAACTAAAGATTAAGAGAAATGCACTGATTGATTTGAGAGCTATAAAAAGGTAGAACTGATAGGCCTTGGTGATTTATTAAACGCAGATGCTAAAAGAAGAGAAGCCAAAGTTAACATCAATATTTCTGATTTGGGCAATAGGGCGACCGGTGCTCCCATTCAGTCAATCTAGGAATAGAGACTGGTTTGGGTGAGAGGTGGGGTAACAATGAATTCAAAATATTAACTTAAGGAAAGGGACTTTTGCCTTGTTCTCTGTGGTATCCCCAATGCCTAGCAGGATTCTTATCTCGCAGATCAATACTAACTCACTGTATCGATCCTCACAGATTCAATAATTCTTTGCATGTTGAATGAAGTACAAAGATGTTTATAAAAGTGCTATTTAAAGAAGAAAAAAGGAACAACCAAAATAGCCAACTTACAGAAATGATTAAGCAAATTACAGAATAATTTGCCAAGAGAATGTCAAATGTCTACCATCAAAAACTGGCCAGAAAAAACCACACAAGATCAGGCTTTCATAACTTTAAGTGTTCTCTCAGAAAATTTGTTAACAGATTTTGTAGAAAAAAACTTACTCCTGTTTCTCAAGAAAAATAGTCAAGTACTGACTCAGCAATAAGCTGAAAACATAAAAATAATGGGTAGTTGAAAAAAAGAATTTTTATTAGTTT
>NW_012144966.1:7221432-7222620 GCF_000956105.1 Propithecus coquereli | reverse complement strand
TGAGTTGAAGTGCGTCGCTCAGCATGAGCTGTCACACCCTGACTGTGATAGAACAGAAATCCTGAAAAGCTGCTTCTTAACAGCAATAGGAGAGCAGAATCTCATCAGGAGTGCACACTGCTCTCAATATGAATCATGTGGGCTCACTTCATGTCATTAACTTGAAAAAATAGTCACTGAATGCCTATTAAGGACCAGGCACTTCTGTTAGGCATTGCAGATATAAAAAATGAATAATACACGATTCTAACCTATAGGTGATCAGTCTAGTCAGGCTTTATCTCATCACTTCAGTACCTATAAACAGAATGTTACCATTGTATTCAGTGATGGTTACACATATTTAGTGTATCAATCAGGGTCTGGCAGGCAACAAAAATTGCCCTGGTAAGTACAAATGAAGAGAACTTTAATGAGGGGACTCCACACAGTGTGTGAGCAGCATTAAGGAACAAACAAGAGCACAGCCAGCACTAAAGAGACAAGGAGGCAAAATGCTACCAGAGTCCAGAGGGAGCTGGAAGCTATCAAGGAAGGGCTGATCAGGGGGAGCTGTTGTCATGGAGTGAGGCAGCTACGGGACTCCAAGGAGGGAGGAACAGGGGAAAAATACCCCCACCTGGCCCCTCTACCTTCTATCCTGCAGGCACCTCCCATTGGCTGAAGCTGCCAAGAAGCCAGCTGGCACAGGAGCCCTAGTGCAAAGAGCCTGGCCTCCTGGGACACAGCACAGGCGGAGAGGCAAAAAACAGATCTGGGAAGCAGACACAGAAGAATCAGGACTTGGGTCCTCAAAAACACTGTCTGACAAAGCAATCATGGCTCCTCTAAGTTACTGTCATTTAAGTTACCTCTAAGACATGCTATTGAAGGATCAGGGTGAAGGAATGGCTAAAACTTACTCCAAAGCTCAAAGTATACTATAATTTATTCAAATGCAGGGACCACGTCTTAGTTTCTTTTGTATCAGCCATAGCAGCTGCCATAAGGTGAGGAAAGCTGTTCTGAAAGAAAAGGTGACTAGCGCTCCTGCTCCCAGCAGATGCCATCTTTCTCCTGTTTTTGAATGCACAGAACCCCTTTTTAAAATTGCATGTATTTATGGTGTACAATATAATGTTTTGATATATGCATACATTGTTGAATGATTAAATCCAGCTAATTAACATGTTCATCACCTCACATATT
>NW_012144966.1:7220215-7221382 GCF_000956105.1 Propithecus coquereli | reverse complement strand
ATCCTCCCGCCTCGGCCTCCCAGAGTGCTAGGATTACAGGTATGAACCACTGCGCCTGGCCATTTCTAAATATTTTTAAACTAAACTGGTTGCAGAAATAAAAACAAACTAAAATGGAAATTCAGTATTTATTTCAAAGTCAAGTATAGAGGAAAATAGCATTTGGTGCTAAATTTCCCCCCAAATAAATTCACTAAGTCATACTGACATAGGATCACCATCTTTGTCTGTGCTATCTTGAATATTATTAGAGGATATTTTTGAGCCCCTAATGATCTCCACGGTATCTGGTCAACTGGTAATTCTGCAAGGTAACAAGCACTATGAACAGTTACTTTCTTCGAAGTCTTTACCATTTCCTTAGTTACGAGCATCATTTAAAAAACATGCCCTTACAAGCCCTTTCATGGGGGAATAAAAATGATCCTATGCCTTACTCATCATTTGCCTTACTCATCATTGAAATCTCCAGGTCTTTAGCATAGAGACGAGTACCTTGAAGGAACTCAAAAGATGTCTGAGTGAAAACAAATAAACACACAACTCTCCAAGTATACAACAAAGCAGAAAAGTACACAACCTTCAACCTTCACATATCCTTATAATCTTAGGTAATCTAAGTATATGAGATGAGGAACAGGGGAGAGAGTAAAAAGGGGAGAAGCCAAGTTGTCATTTTAAAGCCTCCTTTGGTTACAAATATAATTAGATTTCAGCATTAATTAGGGAATGAAAGTAACCTGTAATTCAAAAATTCTCATTAAAATAGCATTTTATGCTCTAATTTTTTCCTTTTATCTGATTAAAATAAAATGAACATGAAAAAAGGCCTATTCCTTGAGTATAAACATTTGAAGCTGATACAAAATCTGAAGTTTGGATTCAAATTTCATATTTAAAAAAAATGTATCTTCTGATTAAAAATAACTCTCAAACTGATTTCTAGAGGCAATTTTACAGTCTTAAATATAAATGCAATGAAATAAAAACATTCCTTAATAGCATCCACAATCATAAAAATAAATCATATTTATTATAACTCCAAATACTATTAGATCCGAATATAATTCTAAGTCCAAATTTCTTGGCGTAAAATAGGTATTGATAAGATGGTCATAATGAGCAAAATAGATTAACTACACACACATGAAGAATGAAGATCAGAAA
>NW_012144966.1:7168776-7218305 GCF_000956105.1 Propithecus coquereli | reverse complement strand
AGATCTCCAGAACTTATAACTCCTGTCTAATTGACTTCATACTCTTTGACTAACATCTCCCTATTCCCTAGTAACCACCTTCTACTCTCTGCTTCTATGAGTTTGACTTATTTTAGCTTTTACATACAAGTGAGATCATGCAGTATGTGTCTTTCTGTGCTTGTCTTATTTCATAATGTCCTCCAGGATCATCCATGTTGTTGTAAATGACAGAATTTCTTTCATTTTAAAGGCTGAATAGTATTCCATTGGGTATAGACACACCACATTTTCTTTATCAATTGTTGGACACTTAGGTTGACTCACAGAACAATTTGTATCTCTCATGTGAGACTTATCACTTTACCCTTCATCCCTGCATTCCAGTTATTCATGTATATTTGTACTTACATGGTTCTGAAGCCTTGAAACTTCTTGAGAGAAAGGCCATTCCCTACACATTTGGGTAACTTGGCAGAGGGAGAGATAAGTAAACAATTACAATAGAGTGTCATTAGTGCTAGGGGCAAAGTAAGCAGGGAGTGAAGCGAGAGACTGAGGAGGTCACTCTGTCTGCAGGGTCAAGAAGACACTTTAGATGTTACTTGGACTTAAGTTCTTCAGTTGTCAGAGTTGACCAACCAAAGGAGAAAAGTGGCAAGTGATGAAGCTGAAAGGTAAGCAAGGACTAAACCAGGAAGAGCTTTGATGCCATGGGAAGGTTTTGAAAGATTTTAAGTAGGTCACTGATACAGTCAGATTTTCATTTTGTAATAGAAAGAGCACTAACACTAGAGAGATTATCAGAGCCAATATTGCTGAAGAGAAGATTATCAAGTTAGAAGGCTACGGCAGCCCCTCAGTTACAAATGAGGACCTAAATGAAGGCAGTGACTGTAAGATGAGAGAAGCAGACGGATTTGAGAGAAATGGAGAAGCAGAATCCACAGGATAAGGTGCTAAATTTAGATGTAAGGAGTGAGGGTAAAAAAGCAAAAATCAAGACTGACCCCTAAAGGTTTATACCATAGCAAAGGTTTTCTCTTTTTCCTCTCCTGTTAAAAATCACCTCCCAAAAATATGTGGAATGAGAATCAAAAAAATAAACTCCTTCTCTGATGAAACAAGATTAATTTATATCCCAAATCACAATGAATGAAAACTGATGAAAGAGAGGTAACAGACTTACCAGAGAGGAGAAAGAAGAAACTGAAATGCCTGCAAATGAGAATCTGACATGTGGCAAGCTCAAAAAACTCAAAAGCCTCAGAAATTGAGTCCCTAGAGATCTGAGAGGTTGGAAGTGAGGTACAGGCTAAAACAGGGGGATTGGGTATGACTGTATATCAAGAACTCAGGAACTGCCCCCCACTCCTGGTCCCCCATGCCTTACCTATCCTGTTCCTCTCAACCCACCAGGAGAAAGGAGGCTCATTATCTGGGAAAAATCAAGTATGAGAAGTGCAGAACCCAGAGAAAATAGGAAAAGCAAAAGGTTGCAATAAGATGCTAGACTAAAAATGTTAATAAGAAGACTAACTGGAAGTTTGCAGTGAGATAACCCTGGCTGCCTTTAACTATCCAGATCCAAGTGTCACCTACTAGTCAATAAGCTAAGATAGTTATGGAGCAGGCCTTGAGAGAAGCCATCCAAATCAGGAGGAAAGTGGGCTCTAGGAGGAAGGTTGGGGTAGTTTGGCAAGCGGGGAGCAATGTATGCACTCTGGGGAAATGGAATGATACATCATCCAGTAGGGCTCACTGGGAAAAACTGTCCTGAAAGGATATTGGAAGGTATGGGACAATTTAACCCTAAAAACAAAAAAAGTAATCAAATGAAAAACAGGCAATTTTTAATTCCAGGAAAATAAAAAGTACCAGAAAGTAAACAATCATAGTACACTTCTTGCTAGAGCAGCTAGCAATATTTATAGCCATTATATAATCAATGACTAATGCTCTATCTAAAAATTGTAACATAACTATATTGGGAGGCTTGAAGAGAATATAGGAAAAGTATGTGTGTATATACAAGAGATCAACTGACATCCAAAACTGATGACCCAAGCAACAGCACTATAAACCATTACTTTAAAATGTGGAGGTTGAATACAAACAGAAAGAATGATAAAAGTACATAAATCTGGGGAATGAGATGTAAGGTCAGAGAGGATGAAACAGGGGACACGGTTTTTCACTAGAAGTCTTTCACGCTATTTAACTTTTGCTTACATGTATGTACTACTACAAAAAAGATCAAAATGTTAACTTAAAAAGGGAAAAAAATAAATGAAGAGTACACTCAAAAAGTACCTGTGGGTTAGTCAAACTTACCTAGAAGCACCAACTTCCGCAGAGTCTCCGAATGATCTACATAGTCTCGGAGTGTGAATGAGACTGGGGGCAATGGAGGGTCTGCAATAATCTGAATGGCTTCCTCCTCGGAGACTGGCTGCAAGGGAGATAACGGAGGCAAGTCGTCCAGTCCTTTGAGAGAGAGAGAAGCAAGTTAGCACTCCAGTATGCACACTTAAAACTATTTCTACAAAGACTTCCTTAGTTTGCTTCTTATACTGGTTAAATCTTAGAGTCATTTCAGAATTAAATGTCTAAGAAGTCCAAATATTTTCTACCTTCGAAGGGTTAAGGTTATAACTACTTAGAGAGACCAACTACTGTTCCTCCAAGAAAAGAAATTTGTTGGTAAGTTTCAAGGCACATAACTCCTTTCCTTCACTTTTAATCAGTCGGCAAGAATGCTAAAGATCATCTGATGTTTGGGCGCATTTTGAGAAAGAAATTGAGTCTACCACACCCTGTTACATTGGCCAAAAGTACACATATTCCAACAGTCTGAACTGCGTGGGTTAAAGTCATCACATCCTGAAATGTCTTTGTTTTGATCCAATCCCCTCCTCTCCAAGTTATTCTTAAATATGTCTTTAAGAGGACATCTATGACTGTTTCTATTATACAACCTGCAGTCTTTGCCAAGGACATGACCCCTTCTAGTACAGCCTTGATTCTAAAGTTTTGTTTTGTTTTTACATCAAACACAGTATGAAAGAGACTTATGTAACATAGCTTAAGCTAAGAAATCGGGACTGTGATCTCTTGTTCCATTCTTTGCTTCACATCACTAATTACCCTTTTTTATCTTTTACAGCCACCCTCTACTCCCTGCCCCCCACCTTTCTTTCATATTCTACCTACTCTAGTATTTTCTCATTTGCAGTGAAATATTCCTAGAATGGAAAGCATAGGAACGAGAGGACTGACTAAAAAGCAACAGGAGAAAACTTTTGGGGGTAATATAACTTTTATTTATTGATTGTGGTGGTTGTTACACAAGTAAATGCATGTCAAAATTTATAGAATTGTATACCCCAAAAGTTGAATTTTACTTGATATTAATTATACCCTAATAAACCTAATTACCATCAGAATTTTTTTAAAAAAAACTTAAAGTATTTAGAAAGCAAATATTATACATAGAGCTATAAAATAATCTTATACATATTAACCACCAACTTTTTTTCTTAGCCAAATAAAATAAAGGTATAATAGAAGCAAAAGAATAGAACGGGCACTGTTCTTTTTCTTGCCTGGTACAAAATATGACCTGAAATAAGCTAGCAGAATGTAAACTGGTAGCTTGCTCAAACTACCAAAGTGGGGAAAGGGGGACTTCTCTGAAAGTTCAGAATTACCTTCTAAAGACAGCTCAGAATCAAAGCTGGGTATCTTCTGTGTCTCCTGTGACTGTTCATTCACGGAAGGAAGCAGAGTGCTTTGGGTAGAATTACTCTCTTGACCATTTAAGTTGGTAGATTGGGAACTATTCCATAAGGAGGAAGTCCTGTAAGTCTTAAACCCCCACTGGAGAAAGCAATTATCAGAGGACATCGGAAGCTGAGCAGAAAAGCCATGCAACAATGTTTTTCCTGGTCTTGTACAACGTTTTGTAAGTTGTGTAGCATTAATGAAGCTACTCAATTTAATTGAGTTGAACCATCTAGGTATCTGTTGGGCGGACAGGGCCATTTTTCTTAAAGTAGTCTACAAAGGAAAAATATAGAGAAATTTAATTTACTTAAATGTTTAAAACAGTATTCGAACAACAAAAAGATAAACTGGAAATTATTTTTTCTAAATGAAAGATGTTTAAATATATTTATTTAAATATCTATCTAGACTAAAATAAAATAGTGAAGATGTTTCTTATCCACAGGAAAAGCCTAAAACAAGGCAGTCTCTGTTATAAACCAAAAAACAGGAACTTCTGAACTGGAAAAATAAAGATATGCTTTATACTTTAACAACAGAAAGCAAAATCACTGGTGTAAGAAAAACATTTAAAACCAAAATCTGTAGGTGTTCAAATTACAACCCAATCAATAATCTGTTCATTCAATCATTTAAAGAAAATAAGGTGATGTAATTAAGTGTTCTTCAAATTTGGTTTGAAGGACATTTAAGAAGCACATTGCTGATCAAAGTAACACTGAATTATTCAAATGCATTTTATGTATACAAATTAGTCACAAAATAAAAAACAGAAAGAAATTCACTGTCTTAAATGAATCATCAAAATATTATCAGTGCTATATAGAACAGTGGAGGCTGTTTCTTGCTTCACCCTCAGAGCTGAACACTGTTGATTATTTTACAGATAAAGCTATTCTTCATAATGGAATTGAACAAAACCAGTTTTGACAAATTGTTTCACTGTAGGAAACAAAAAAAAAGCCTCCAAAAAGAAAAGGTCAAAACTAGAAAAAATAACAAAGTGACAAATAAATAAGCAACTAGCAATGAGTATATGTATATTTTGACTGAAAAAGTAGATGTTTTCAAAAATTGTTTTGTCAGGAAAGGCTTTTGTTGTTACATTAAGCTCCAGGAATATGAAGAAATTTTATATTTAGCTAGTTAATTAGAAAGGTAAATCTGATGCATATAATCTTATGTTAAATTAAGATATTCCATATAAAACACAGCATGGGGTCCAGCATATGGGAAATGCCCAACAAATGTTAGCCATTATTATTGATTATACAACCAAATACAAGTGAATTCTTCCAGATTAACTGATGCATACAAGTTTTTGCTTTGTTTTTCCACACAGTGACATGAAGCTTGTTTAATGCTCTGAATTAGACCAAAACTTGAGGGTCTAATTCTCCCCTTAGAGATCTGTAGTTTTGGAAGTTTGCTGAAGGAGATTTAGAAAAGTGAAGTCTCACTTTCTTTCTGAAAGGATTTTAGAAAGGAAATAAGCACTCACAATAACCTTCTGGGATGGATGACTTTTGTTAAATTTTGATATGAAACGAGCCTCCAAATCTTCCAACCTTTTCCTCAAATCTACGACATTCATTCTGTGTACCGCAGTCATAATGGCACTGAGTTGGAAGCCAGAAGACTTCAGTTATGTCACCTCGACAAGATCAAGTTTCTGGAGGTGGTCGGTCTAACAAAATGTCTAGCTCTTGATGGGGGTTCAAGAACCCTTCTTCAAATAATAAATTTTTTTAAGAGGTTAAAGGGACAATAAAATGATTAAGGTCCCTATCAGCTCTAACATTTTTGACTTCTAAGTTGGTCTAAGCACTTCATCCTACTTCAAAACAAATTCCTGAAACCCCAAATTTACTCTGAAGCCTTTCCAGACTCAAATTAATACCCCTCCCACATTAGGGAGATTCACTTTTAAATTTCATCCATATTCATTAAAAGATCTTTGTGCATACAACTAATGTTCATCCTTTCATTTTTTATTTACAAGTGCCCTATCTTCACTACATCATCATTTCACTGCTCTCTATGCGTTTTAACAGTGGATTAACTGTTCGTTCACGAGAGCAGGGCTGGGTCTCATCTCTGAATTCATCCTCCTAGTGACTATGCTCCCCTAGCCCAGAGCCTTGTACTCCATTGTTTGTTGAGTGGAAATGGATCAATGGCAAGTAGGGTTAATCCACTTGCTTACACAGTATTCAAAAGCGGGTAAAGGCATTTGCAGATGTGTATAAAATCTCTGCAAAGTGGTAATGGTGAGCCTTTAACACACCGCTTTCATCAGGAAAATTAAAGAAAAAGACCCTTAAAGAACTCTAAAGTCCATTAAAATATCTTAACTAGCTCTCAAATGTGTGTCTAGGGCTTTGCTAGGAAAAGGCACTGAAAGAGTTTTCCCGAGGGTTCAAGATTTCTATCTCTGAAAGGCTATAAATGAAATCAGGAGATGAAAGGGGGGTTAAGGGAGTGGCTTCGTAATAAAGGGCCTCTCAAGTAATATTGACGTCCTCCCTAAGCCATTTTAAACAATTTCAGTTCCCCAAATCGAACTTCCGCAGGAAGCCAGTTTACACGCTGGGCCTCCTTCTGCGTCCTTCACAGAGCGCACTAATAAACAAGCACGGTTGCGTTTTCCATCGAATCAGCCCGGGGAAAAGATAAGGCAAAACCAGTCACCCTCGACTGGGCCGCGAAGGCCTACATGCCGTGACGCCCGGGGCGCGGCCTGGACGCGGGTGGGTCGGGACCCGAACCCCAACCCCCGCCAAAACTGCGCCCCTCGCGCTCAGGCGGCTCCTGCTTTACCTGTGGCGAGGCCTGTGCCTCGTTGCGGGTCCCGCAGTGGCCGACAGACTCGCCCGGCCGCGCGCACAGTACCGCCGCGCCGCACGCGGGCTAGTCCGCCAGCCCAGCCCCGCGCCGCCGCGCTCTCTGGCCCACGTGGGCTGCGGCCGGAGTGAGCGAGACCATCTGCCGGGCTGCACGGGGGAGAGCGGGCTGCGTGCATGGGGAAAGAGCCAGCTAGGGGCCACAGCTGCCCTTCTCCGCTCGCCACTTCCCTCAGGCCTCGTGCACTGGGAGTCTGAAGGTTCCTTGAGTGCCTAGAGATGCCTCTGCCAGAATCCCAGCTTGGGGATGGCCGGCGGCGCCCCCCGCCCGAGGCCGCGGTGGCGGCGCCGCGACCCCGCCCTCCCGCGCCTGTCCTTCCCTCGGCTCCCAGCCTTTGCTGGGCGCCAGACCCGGCCTCGCCGTCCGGCTGCTCGCCTGCTGCGGCTTGTCACCCCCGGGGTCCCAGCCTTCGTGGGCTGGGGCCGCCGCCGCCGCGGCAGGACGGGGAGGCGGGCTATGGCGTCCTGCGTGGGGAGCCGGACCCTGAGCAAGGATGATGTGAACTACAAGATGCATTTCCGGATGATCAACGAGCAGCAAGTGGAGGACATCACCATTGACTTCTTCTACCGGCCGCACACCATCACCCTGCTCAGCTTCACCATCGTCAGCCTCATGTACTTTGCCTTCACCAGGTGAGGCGGCGGGCCGCGCGGAGGGCGCGCCCGAGGCGAAGGGAAGAGGCGGGCGGGAGGAGGTAGCGAGGAGGATGGCCCGGCGTGGCTCTGGAGTGAGGAAGCGGGCTGACTGCTCCGCGCACACACTGGCAGACCCGTCGCCTACGCGGCTCCTCCACCCGCCAGGTGTCTCGCAGCACACCAGCCTTCTCCCCCAAAACCCCACGCTCCATCTCTCAATGCCACTTCTCCCATAGAGCGCCTCCGGTTACACCAGGAACACACGCGAGTCTCTTAGCACGATCGCCCCTCCCCCCCCGCCCCGGCACTCAGCGTCGCTCCACACACATCACGACACCGGCCCCTCCTCTGCAGCCGCTCCAGCCCCCGTCCCTACCCATCACACCGCATGAATCATCTCGTATGCACCACTTTCAGCACACACCACTACACACATAAAACACCCCATTCCACAGCGCCTGCACACACTATACACAGGCCCAGGACGTAACCTAGATCCCTTCCTGTGGGACTCCTCCAGTATTTAGCTCTACCCGTAACGCACAAAAAATGCACATGTGGAGTGCACCACAAGATCTTTCCTGTGCAGCACCTCCCGTATGCATTGCACAGAAATCATCTAGCATAACCCTTCTCCCAGCCTCGAACACTACCTTCTGTACCACAACACAAACTACCACTCTAAACGCACACATCACAGCGGACCTTCCTATCTAGCACGGCCCAATAATCATCACCTTCTATGAACAGACACCAGCCCAGCACATGTCAGACAGTGCACCCACCCTCCCGGCTCATCACCTAACAAACATGCTGAAGTGAGATCTTGTCAAGCAATTTTAATGATGCCTGGTGAATAGTAAACACTATGTGTTAAACAAATGAAACATATAAACCTCACACGACATAACACGACTCTCTTGTTCCCCTGAAAACATACACACATGTTCAAAGCACCTCTAATATATACCTGTTTGTAGGAGCTGCTCTACCTGACTTTTGAACACATCATGTAACATCATGTAACTCTATGGCACTGCACCTGTGGCCCCTCATCCCCAACCCAGGGAACTAATTAATCCCTGGTTCATATGGTGTATATACCATGGTTCCTACTTATAAGGATTTATATTTTCTGAATGAACCTCTTCAAAGAATGGAAAGTCATGCCTACTTCACCATTATGGCTTAAGAGACCAACCTAGAACAGTGTAGTTTTGGAGCCAGACTGTTGGTTTCAAAACTGGCTATGTGTCCTTGGTTAAATTACTTAACCTTGCTCTGAGCCTTAGGGGCCACACCTATAAAATGTGGATAAAATATGTATTTACGTTATATGGGGTTAAGAAGACTAAATGACTATGTGTGAATGCATTTAGCAGAGTACCTGGTATATGATGGATAACTCATTGTCAGTTACTTTTCTCCTGGTATTTTTATCCAAGAATCAAGATTCTCAGTCAGGGTCAGCAGAAAATGTCTAGGAGTATATATCTGGTGGTCACAAGGTTTGAGAGAACTTCTGGTATTTATTTGGGAGGGGGGAGTTAAAGGATACTAAATGTGTTGCAACATACGTGACAGCATTGTACAACAAAAAATGAATTGTCTCCTTCGTCTCCTACACACAGGCTCGCGCACACACACTCACAATGCCAGTGGTGCCTCCCTTGGAAATCACTGTAATTTTTCAGATTTTCGTAAAACTAATGTCCTCCCACATCACACTTGTTCCTGACCTCCATAATTCATTTGACTCTTGATTCTCGTTATGTAAGTGTTTATCTATTCACATGAATCTACCTAAAGGTATAAAGCACAAGCAACAATTACTTACGCTTTAATGTTGGAGGGATAGTGCCACTATTATTGTAAAGTCAGTCTACTAGTGCTGCAGTAGGGTATGGCCAGACCTTCCCGTAGTGTCTGACCAGATGTACCTCTAGCTTTGGAGAGAAATCAGTCTTGTTCATAATTATGGTTGCCCTCAAATACTTCGTTATGTTTCCTGATTTTATCACTTCATAGCTATGTG
This sequence comes from Propithecus coquereli, assembly GCF_000956105.1. Taxonomy (NCBI): domain Eukaryota; kingdom Metazoa; phylum Chordata; class Mammalia; order Primates; family Indriidae; genus Propithecus; species Propithecus coquereli. The sequence goes on along the minus strand of NW_012144966.1, from coordinate 7,208,963 downwards.
GCCACTTAATTTTGCTAAGCCTCAGTTTCCTTATCTGTATGTAAAATGAAAATACCAATACTAATACTTCATAGGATTATCTGTCAGAGTAAATTAATCTTTTTAGATGATCTGTGGTTAGCTCAGTGTATGGCAAATATTAAGCACTTAATAAACATAAGTTGTTATTATTATGATTTCATTATATTCTAATGCCTTCTAAATTATATTTGTTCTTAAATGAGGATGTAGTATGCTCTGTAATTGAGAAAAAAGATAAAGGCATTGGAAAATGGACATCGAATAACATACATGCTTGTTTCATGTTAACTTCAGTTTAACTTCATCTAATGTATGGGTTGGAAATGATGGAATTATGGAGTTTCTTTGGAAATTAGAAAAATAATTATGGTATTTTATTTTAAGTAATGAGGAGCAAGAATGAGCAATTTCTTTCAACTTTTATCTCCAATATTATTGTAGGCCCTTTCAAAATAGATTTCTCTTCCTCTCTTCTAATATAGAAAGTCTCATTCTTCTGAAATTTCCCTTTTACACCATATTCTGCCAAGGCAGTCAATAAATTAGAGCAGTGAAAGTATAAGAAATGAATATGAATTTTAACAGCTTGCCAAAAGTAATAGAAAAACCATAATCTGAACCTCAGACTATGGCCTTTTCCAAAAATAACAATTTTATTTCTTCTGCTAATTTCATAAAGAAATGGAAATCACACAATGAGGAATTACAATAACAAGTTTCACCATATATAAAATCATAAGCACCATTAATAGAATTACTACTCACTGTATCTTACTCACTTTTTGTAATGATTTGTGACTCTTTTAAGTGTGACATTACAATGATAGCTCAATCATCCTCTATAAAAAGTAATGACCTCTTAAATGAAAATTATTCATTCTGTGCTCTTTTGTAATGATTATCTCTAGTACCTTATACTTATTTTATACTTATTTTGGTTGGATAACTGTTCGGTGCAATTCTTTCAGTAAAACTTTTAAAATATGTCTTAACGTTTGTTTTGCAAAGACTATTTGTCTAAGAGAACAAGAAGATGGAATACTTTGAGGGTGTCATCAGTATGTGAGAAACAGTACCTGGGGAATGTCACATGCTGTGGAGACCCAGCAAGAATTTAGGATTACAAAAGATTAGATACTTTACACAGAAGTCTGAGACAAGTTTGGATTTGTCAAGTAGTTCTTTTGTTAGATGGCAACTAGGCCAACTCACTGTTAAATCCTAGTGTTTAAATCTCCTGTTCCTATCACCATCATTAAAGATAAAGTCAGATGCTACCTAACCATTTCCCTATTTGAAAAAGCTCATTTTGCCACATTTTGGAATAAGTATTTTTATACATTAGATGCTTAGGCATATGTCTTATAAATTTCTTCAGCCAAAGTGGGGCAAGGAAAACCTTTGTCTCAGGTTCAAAGTATGATAATTACTGAGGTACCCTTATATTGACTGTGCTGTCAGAGGTTGGTAAACTTGGAAATGATGAATGGTCTTAGTTTCAAAAACTCAAGCTTTAGATTCAAAAATACCAGAATCTACTAACTCACATTCAAAGAAGCCTACCTCCCCTTAAGAGGCACCTGCCATTAAACAGTGGAATCAGCCTCTGTTAGCAGTTGACCAACAAAAAATCATTACTTACCTAGAGGAGATTGCCTTCCTGCAGATTGCTGTACCTAAGTGATTATCAATTTGTCTGTGCTTGGTTTCTCCCAGATACAGGACTGAGGAGACAGACTAGGGCAGGGAAATAGACAGACTTTTGATTTATTTATTTAATTTATTTGTTATTAATGGCTTTTACTTAATTTCCCTTTTTGGCTTTGGAACTCCAGTTAGCCATCATATCATTGGGCCATATATCTGGCCTTCTGTGTCACTTTGCTTATGGATACTTGCCAGCCTTCCCTGTTCTTTCCCTTTCGACCATATAAATTCCCATTAGAAAACGTCTCCTGATACTGCTGATTCAGATGTCTTGGTCCTATTTCCTTTATATACATCATGTTCTTTTTCTCTCAATAACAGAAGCCCTGGATGTCCTTGTTCCTTGACACCAGCAATATTAAGTAATCTTCTTTATCGACTGTGTTCTGGAATTAAACCAGCCCTGGAGGTGAACAAAGCGTTGCGTTAGGTTGCACCTGGGGTCCAGTTAACTTTGATCTTTAACATTCCTCTTCCCCAGGTACTATTTGAGTCATATTTTTTATTGGACTTAAGCATCTTTTTATGTCTTTTCCTTTACTTATTTCTGGTGTTTTATGTCCCTAATAAGATTATAAACTTATTAAAGGGAAAAGTGTGCCATATATTTCTTTGAGGTCTTTTTTAGTGAATGGGCACTTGGATGACTCAAATATTTGTCCTAGATGGTATCTTACCCCAGAGAGATTATGTATCTAGGAATTGCTGCCTCTCAGACTCACTCCTCTTTAATAAACAGCCTTACTTCAAGTTGGTCTGTTTTTTGAATAACTGTGTTTAGCATTTTAGATATAATTTTATTACCAAATGTAATACAATTTATCCTGTGATGTAATCCCTATTACCCCAGATTTCTATAGGGAAGTTAGCAGTTTTTCAGTCTCATCTAATCCCAAAATCAAAACTAGCCTGGTGAGCCTGGATTGCTCCCTCAGCCCTGGCATCTGTGTAATTCAGTTCAACAGTCCAGGTTCCCTCTAGTCCAGGTCTCTGCTGACCTGAAGGTCACCACCTAGTTTATCTTGAGCAGGTCTGATTGGGCCTTTATAGCTTTTAGGGCTGTTCTCCTCTTTCCATTCCCAAGGCTTAGCTCAACAGACCACCGACCCTTTGGGATAGCAGGCTCCTAGGCCTCGACACCACCTCCCTCTAGTGCATCCTCCACTGCTGCCCTTGTGATCTTTTTAAGACACAATTGTGATCCCCTCTGTGCTGTGCATACGGTCTTGCACTGGATGCCCACCACCTGTAGGAAAGTGCTAGCTGGACTGTTAAGGTGCTTTGTTACAGAGCAGGTCTTCTTCCCCCACTTTACCCCTCCTGCCCTGCACACACCCCCCAAGCAGGCCCAGACAGCTCACTGGCCCCACACCCAGGCTCCTCCTTACCCCCTCTACCCCTGCTCCCAAGAGCCCTTGGCATCTTTCACAAGCTATTTGGATGGTTCTCCTTGCAGACTTCTTTCTTGATATTTCCAAGAAGCACAGAGGAAGAAATGTTTTCTCTACTTCCAAATACCTTATATCGTTATAATATGTGTTTATGTAGCTCATGTTGTTATATTTGTTTCTATGTCAATTTCTTCAGGCCAGATATCTTAATCATCCCAGGATAGGCACCTAGTAAGTGCTAGATGAATGGAATCCATGAAATCATTTCTCCAATAAGGACTTTAAAAAATATCAGCCTTCTCCTTTGGTTGATATCTCAGCTATAAATCTTGACAAGGATCTTAACTTTCTATAAAATGAAATGAATGAGGTATTAAAGATAATACCAAAGCTAGTTAACATCTGTCTACCTCGTAACCTGGGATTAAATTTTCCACTGGAAGAGAGGATCCTTAACAGTGACTGATCTCCTAAACTTGACCCTATATGTCTCTGTTTCAAGGACTCATATTAAAGGTAATGAAGGAGAAGATAGGAGAGGGACAATTAACCTAGAAGCCTTAGGAGTCATGGTAAAGGCTAGACATTCCTGGCTGCCTGGCCCCAGAGAGAAAGCCTTGTCTCAAAGGTTGTGTGCAAGTGAATGGAGTTTGCTTTGGTTTCCGGAAGTCTCTGCGTCTACTGCCCGTAGTCAGATACTAAACTGACACAAATCGGGGTCCAAAAGTTCTTTTGAGTGTGAACTTTTTTCTTTTTTTTAAACTCAGGACTTTCCTTACACTTTTCTTGCTTTTAGGACATTCTCTGTTTGAGTAGTTCCCGATACTAGTTGAAAATGTTCTGCAGAAGGAGCCAAGGTGTTGGGGCTTTTAGATATTTGCTGATGGTCTCAAGAAGCCTCTAGCTAACCCTCTGCAAGGGGTCGGGAAAGTCACAGTCAGTGGACCCTGTGGGCCCGGCTGTGATTCCCTCCTCATGTTACCCGCTCCTCTTGGCCCACTCTGCCACACCATCTTGCTCATTCTCGCCACCCGCTGTACTGAGGATGTCTGCTGTATGCCAGGCATTGTGCTGGGCACCAGAGGGACCTTGGGGTAACATGGTGGGACCTGTGTCCTGTGGAGCTTCAAGTACGCTGTTATCTTAAGCTATACATTCACTGTTTTCACTGTATGTGGTCACTGCTACCCAGGCACACTTCAGAAGCACCTAAGTTGAACAGAGAGGGAAGAAGACTTTGCCTCCCTAAGCTGGTATGTTTTGTGTCATTATTGGAGAATAGAGCAATCTTGACCAAGAGCCAGCATTCCAGAAGCCCTGGCATCTACCTCCACTCTGCCTCTATTTGTATGGAACTGTGGGCAAGATAAACCAAGAATTTTATTTTCCTCATCCTTCAGGCAAAGATAGTACCTGCTGTGCCTTCCCCCACAGAACTATTGGGCAGTTAAATAAAATACCCACTGTGACAGTTCTTTGGAAAGTTCAGGGCCCTGCAGACTGAGACATTTTGTTGTTAGTTGCTGTAGTAGACTGAGGAAAGAAGTCAGGGAACTGTCACAGCATCATGATTGAAAGATTAATGTATTTTTATTTTTTGTTGCTATAAAACAGAATGTCTCATTGAGTGAGAATCCTGAGGCCAGGAAGAGTCAAGATGAGTAGTGGGCAGTGCAGACCACTAGTCATGAGAAGTGGGAACCATGTTGTACCCTCACAAAGCCTTGGAAGACAGTAACCACTCCACCAAAGGGGCCAGTCACACATGAATACCCCAATTAGGGCTATGTTTTTTAGTTTGTCAGGTTAATCAGAGACAGCTCCTGTAAATAAAGACTTTTCTTTTATGGCAGGGCTATACTAAGGTAATGACTCTGTTTTATGTCTCATTGTCCTTTGTATTAGGAGCTACTCAAGAATAAGGGCCATGCTTGTTCATTTGAGCCCAGCATAATCCCTACCCAATGGTAGGCATTAACTAGATGAAGGAATGAGTGGCCATAAACGAAAACTATTCAAATGTCATGAACTCATAATGACATTTCCTCTGTGCCAGACACTGTTCTAAGAGCTCTACACGTGTTAAGTTTTTTAATCTTCACACAACCCTTTGCGGTGGAACTATTATTATCCCCTGTTTACTGAGGAGGAAACTGGGGCACAGAGAGGTTAAGTAATCTGCCCAAGGTCACACAGGCTGGCAATCTGAGCCTAGTCTGTACATGTAGTCACCACATTGTATGGCCTCCTACAGGGGGAAGAATTTGAACTTTGGAGCCAGCCCCCTCAGTAAAATGTAGATTATGATCATTTCCCCCTTTAGAGTGTCATGAAGATGAAGCTAGCTAACAGGCAAAGCAGCTAGCATGCTCAGTGAAGCACAGGACATAGCAGTTGTCCACAAGTACTAGTTCTTGTTTCCTAATTTGGGGTTTCTGGAGTCACTAGCGTGGACTTTGCAGCTGAGTTCCTTTCCATGCTTAAGTATGGAAAATTTCTGTATACCTCAGCGTACAGTTAAATCTCTGGATTATTTGGGGTTTAGAGAGGATGGACTCACACCAAACCTTACAGAATAGCCCTGCTTGCTCAGTTTGCCATGTGGCCAGTGGGTGTTAGACATCCTCATCTGTCAGGAGTTCAGTTCATTTGTGCACCCACCACTTGTAAGGTGCTGTTCTAGGTGCTGTGTGTACACCCTCTCTGCTCTCCAGAAACTCACATTAGAGTAGGGCACGGGGGCCTCTAGTCTAATAGGACTCAAGTTTCTTTTTAAGCTCCCTTTCCCCACCTGTCAATCTGTGATTGCAGAAGTTCCATCTTCCTGTACTGTATATTTTCAGTTTATCTAAAGACCTCACTGTCCATCATTATTACATTTTTTCTAATTAGATAAATATAAAACTGCCAACTTTTCAGACCCACTGCTATTTTATTCAGTTTAATTGACCTTTTTTCCCCTGAAATTAGGCCATCCATTTCATCCTCTTTTCCTAGTAAAATTGCTCACAACTTACAAAATTGCCCTTTCATTGGTTTTATATCTTTATTACTGATCTCAGGTTATAAATTTAGTGTCGATATGTTTTCAACCATTTTAACTAAAAGATAATTTTAAATAGAGACTGATTCGCTGATTTGCCATAGCTATTTATTTAATTAAAATTATAATTGATGTTTTAGAAAAGAATGATGTATTCACGTTGCTTGATATCCAAGATACACCAAAGAGTATGTGGTGAAAAGTCCACCTCCTTGCCTCTCCCCAGTCCTCTGTTTCTCCTCTTTGGAGAAAACCGTGTCACCGTTTCTTGGGTCGATTTCTGGAGACATTCTATGCAGCTATAAGCAAAAATTGTAAGTTATATTTCCATACACATGTCCTCCTTTTTGCACAAATAGTTGCTTATTATACCCACTGTTCTGCAATTTGCTTTATTTACTTCAGTATATCTCTTAAATTATTCTGAATCAGTTGATCTTTTTTTTTTTGTTAAAGAGATGGAGTCTCACTCTGTTGCAGAGGCAGGAGAGCAATCGTAGCTCACTGTAGCCTCACATTCCTGGGCTCAAGCGATCCTCCTGCCTCAGCCTCCCAAGTAGCTGGGACTACAGGCATGAGCCACTGCTTCCAGCTAATTTTTTTATCTTTTTGTAGGGATGGGGTCTCTCTGTGTTGCCCAGGCTGGTCTTGAACTCTTGGCCTCAAGCGAGCCTCCTGCCTCTGCCTCCCAAAGTGCTGAGATTACAGACATGAACCACCATGCCTGGCCTAAATCAGTTAATTCTTAAAAAGCTTTCTTACTCTTTTTATGGCTGCCTGGTTTACCATGGTTGAGACTGGACCATAATTTATTTAATCAGTTCCCATTTAGATTGTTTCCAATCATTTGCAAATGCATGTAATGTCGCAGTGAACAACCTGGGACATATGTCATTTTTGCATAAATAAGAATATATCTGGAGAATAAATTCCCAGAAGAATTGCTGAATCACAGGGTATATGCATTTGTAAATTTAATATATTGCCAAATTGCCCTCCCTAAACTACTTCAAGTAGTTTAAATTTATACTGCCACCAGCAGTATATGAGAGTGCCTCTCTTCCTGTTTCTTCGTATCCTCACCAGCTCAGTCATTAAATTTTTACCTTTATGAATAAGATAGATTTAGAAACTGGTCTCCATGTTTTTTTAACTTGTCCTTCTCTCGTGAGTGAGGTGGAGCATCTTTTCATTTGTCTGAAAGCAACTGGATTTTTTTACTCTGAACAGATTCTTCACATTCTTTGTCCACTTTTCTGTTAGTTTTTCTGCATCAATTTATTGTTTTTTCTGTAAATTGATTTTGGGGAAAGTGCTTTGTATATTAGGGAGATTAGCCCTTTGTCTTGATATGAGTTGCAATTTTTTTCCCCAAGTCAATCACTTTTCCTTTGATTTTATTACTGATTTCTTTGCCATGCAAATTTATCAGTTTTTTTCCTTTATGACTTTCGGGTTTTATGTTATACATTGGAAAGGTCTTCCTCACTTCATAATTGTTGGTTGCTTTGTTTTGTTTTGTTTTGAGGTTTTTTTGTTTATTTGTTTTTTAATTCTCCCATCATTCCTCTAGTACTTTTTTTTTAACCTTTAATTTTTTAAATCATCCAGAATATATTTTAGTACAAAGGATGAGTTAGGGAAACAACCTTCTTTTCCCACACAACAGTTACTAATTTCAGCCTTGCTTTTAATTTGTAACTTACATATTGTGTACCCTGTCAAAGCCTCTTAAACCATCCCTGGGCCTCTAACGTGAGTCTGACTGATTTAGGATGACAGATAATTTTTTCATGAGGCAGCTTGGCTTTGGGGGAAGATCCGCAACTTCAATGTCTAGCAGACCTGGTTTTGAATGCTGACTTTGCAACTTCTTACCTGCTCAGGCGAGTTACTTAACCTTCCTGAGCCTTTGTTACCTCATCTGTAAAATGTGATTGAGAATATCCCATTTTGCAAATTGGTTGTGACTATTAGAGATAATGTTTATAAATTGGCTGGTCAGTGCCTGGCACACAGTAGATACTTGATAAACAGGCGCTATTATTACTGTCATCGTCATTACCAATATCAGTAGTGGGATGTTGGCATGAATGGGGACATTGTGTGCCTCTTGTGCAGCCAGCCATTCTCCAGTAAAAGGTGGTGTTCCTGGAAATTGGATGTGGGGCTTCCCTACCTAAGCCAAAAGGCATCACAAGTACCCTAGTAATGATCAGCCTGGCATTTTTAGGACCACGTTTATAACCTCTGGACAGATGTTCAATTGTTAGAGTGTCCATTAAAATAAAATTGCACTTTGCTGGAAGTTGAAGCCTGTCTGATTCTGTAATTTGGTTTTTTAATCAGGTCTATGAAGTTAACCGAATTAGTTTGTTAATGCTATTTGGCCATACAATGACCTAAGAAACATAGTATAATTTGTATAATCTCTTATTTCAGAACCTGTATTCAGTCCTGTCATATGTCTAGAAATTATTTAGTTGAGTGCAGAAACTTGGCAGCCTGAACAGAAGTTGAGATCTAAATTAACTTCTGTTTTAAACAAACAGTTTAGGACTTAGTTTTTAACTAAGTAATTCATTATTGTTTCATGTCACACCTCCTCTTTATGTATTTTGATCCTTGACATTATTTTTCTGTGCAAATTTGGTTTTCTTCTAAGATACTTTTTGCCCTCTTACTTTTTATTCAGTGATGCTTAATCTTAATTTAATATTTATCTTTTGAAAGCTCTTTCACTGCAGTTGTTCCCCAGATAAACTCAAGTTCTTTTATCATTTTTACATTTATTGCCACTAATCTCATTGCCTCTAAAATATCTGCTTCCATTTTGTTCCTTATCATATTTTCTGCCTACTCATCCTAAATTTTTTAAAAACTGAAATGTTGAACTTCTCTCTCCCAAGATTCTCAATAATTATCAATAATTCAGAAAATCTTCTCCTTACTATCTTACATTTCTGTTTTCCCTCTTTTATTTGCTTCTCTTGAGCTCCAAATGTGTTACTAGCCTTTTCTTTTTTTTTATGTGAACTGTCAAAGCATAGTTCTTTTCCAGTATCAATGTTAAGAAAACTCCAATGTGGGAAATTTTACTTGGTTTTACACAATAAATTTCCTCCCTAATACTAATCAGTTCACAAGTATCTATTGAGTGCCTACTATGTGCCAGGCTCTGAGAAGACAAGTGAATAAATTCCCTGCTTCAAAAGTTTACTTCCTACGGGGAAGACAGATACCATGCAAACCAGCAAATGGAGTCATTTCGGTCCCTGGGGTTCTGGAGGAGACAAATGACCAGGCACAAGAGGAAGATGCACGTTACCGTTTTTACAATTCTTTTGCCTCTAGTCTGATTTTACTCTTGTATTTTGTTTTCTCTTGGTTTTTTAAAACTTTTTTTTTGCTGTTGCTTTCTCATTACCCAGCATTTCCAGCCCCCCATTCCCATGCCTCCCTTCGATGGCCATCTGCCCACTGAGAATTGATTAGATGATCTCATTGCATTGCTTCTTCCCTATAATCTTATGCTGCTTTTCTGATTCCTGAAACATTTCTTTGCTACGTTCTATATTGTGAAGGTCATCTTTAGTTATTCTTAAAACCAAAATGCATTTATCTAAAATAAACCTTATCTTTTGACATCCTGGGGTTGTTTTGTTTATTTGTTTGTTTGTTTTTTTAAAGAACAGTGATTCTCAAATGCATATCTGAGTATAACGTGTATTGATACGTAAGGTTGGCAATCGTCTTTCTTGTAAGAGTTGGACTTTGTCATGAGATGTATGATTGTAGGAAAGACAGTGAATAGTAAGTAGTGTGTGTAATTTTGCTTAGCAAAATAGATCTAGCAGTCCTCCAGTTTTTAGAACAGGAAAATCTTGCTCTTTCTAGGTTTTTGATTTAGATCTGAAAATGAATACTCAGTTGTATTTTCTGTTTTCAGGGATGACTCTGTTCCAGAAGACAACATCTGGAGAGGAATCCTCTCTGTAATTTTCTTCTTTCTAATCATCAGTGTGTTAGCTTTCCCCAATGGTAAGTAATGTAATGCGTTATCACATTTTTCCTGTGTGTTGTCTCCTTCTGGTGTTCTGGGGGTTTTTTTGTTTGTTTGTTTGTTTTCGAGGTGCGCGTCATCTAGAAGATGAAGCTGGAAGATGGAGTGAGAGAATAAACTGTAGTGGTTGGGGCACGGGCTCTGGAGGCAGACTGTCCATTCTGCCCCTTGCCAGCCCTGTGGCCCTAGGGATGCCCCCTAGTCATTAAGAGTGCTTCTGATTCCTTCTGAAAATGGAGATAACAGGGAGGTACTGTTGTGAGGGTTAATTATTTTATTAATTAATTTATTAATTATCAGTGAGTCGTACAATACTCCGTTAGTGCTACTACTCCTTTTTGCTAAGGACAGGGTCAATGCTGTAATGAGTATTACTTAAATAAATTGTCCTCCCAAGTGATCTTTCACCCCATAAACATTGCATTTGATTACACATTTGGAGCATGAATTTTCATCAGGAAAATTGACAATTATTCCTGTGAATTTTACCCCCCATCATGATTATAGAGTGAGTGAGGCAAACCTTTGTTTAGGAAGCAAGTTTGGTATTCTGCTGTGCTCACAATTCATCTCTTTCCTCTGAATCTGAATTGTTTATTAAAAGTTGATTTTTTTTTTTTTTTTTTTTGAGATAGGATCTTGCTTTGTTACCCAGGTTGGAGTGCAATGGCACCATCACAGCTCACTGCAACTTCAACCTCCTGGGCTCAAGCCATCCTCCTGCATCTGCCTCCTAGCTAGGACTATAGGAGTGTCACCACGCCTGGCTAGTTGATTTATTTCTTCGTCCCTTTCAGTACCTTCTCCCTAGACTATTCTCTGCTTGTTCTCCATAACCATTTCTAAATGCTCACTGTATGTCTTATTTCTTTTACACCTATTATATTTTGAAAATGTCCCAGTCTTTCTTATGGGTTATGCTCCATGGTCCCTACTCAGGTTTTAAATGTCATCCTTTAAGATCTGTTTCTCCTGTATCCTCCTGTGCTATTTAGTAGACTGTCATGTGTAATATAAGAAGCTGATTATGAACGTTATTGGATGCTGCCTGGAAATGTTCCATGGCAAGGCTTTCAGGCTTCCCAAGATAGTGGTAGTGGAATTTTGTTTTGTTTTTTTGCTTCTCTTATGTAGCACTGTGTTTGCAAGAACATAATGGTTTTATTATAGTATATAGCATAGTAGCCTAATAGTTGAGCCAGTGAAACCATGACTCTCTGAATCCCTCAAAGAATGAATTGTTCCAGAAAGCCAGGTTATTTGGGTACTGAATTTAGCTCTCCAACCATTCAAGCTTTTAAATTCAAAAAATCTTTTAATGAAAACCTTTCAATATATGAAAACCTGCCTATCTTATACAGATATGACAGCGATAATTTGGCTTTTCCATGAGGATTGATGGTTCCGATAATGCACAATTATTGGAATATGAAGACAAGATGTACATTATATGGATGGGTCATAGAACGAAGGGGTATTCATCCTGCTATAGAATTTGCTAAGAAAAGTCCCCGATGTCAAACAGTTTTTTGGCTATTTGCCAACTTCCCTTTCCCTCTCATCTCTAACACACAATTAGCATTTTAGGTTTAGAGGAGAGCTTGGGCATTATGCAGCCTGTCCTCTCCTTCAAGGGTGCCATGCTGTGGTGTAGCATCAGTGGCCAGAGTTCCCCTGAACTCTGGAACTTAGCCTTTCCGTACAAAGGTGGCATAAGAATACAACCCAAAGCAAGGCAATGGTGAACTCCATCTCAGGTCAGATACCTACAAAAGGCTGACTGCTACCAAAGCCCCCAGGGAAGGTTTTGGAGCCTTGACAGACACGAGTAGGTGACTATTCAGGTGGTGGTGACTGTTTGCTGACTCCCCCAGCCCCAGGCATTCTGCCTTCAGGAGCCCGTGCAGGTCTGCTGCTTATTTCTCAGTCATCAGCGGGTGCCCCAGCCATTATTGGTCTGTGCCCTCTACTCCTGCTTTTTTCTTATTTCTTCTGTCCCTGTTCTATCTCTGTTTTCTTTCCATATCAGTCAGTGAAAGCATTGGATGTGCATATGTGCTCAGGAAACCCATCAATCCAAATGGATCAATCTATTCTTTAAGTCTTCAGCTTTTATTGGCTGTGTTATTTGTTGCTTAGTTCGCAAGGCTTACTTTTTAATGGCTTTGAAGGTTTATTTTTTGTTCTTTTTTTAAACTTGCTGTTTCTGAGTCCAGATCTATTTTGGAAGTCTGAGCATTCTAACAGATTTGTCTCTCAAGAGCCATGATTTTACAGTCATCCCTTCAGTGAATCTTCAGCAGGAGCTGAGTATTGGGGCTTCATTAGCAGATGTTTTTCTTAAGGTACCAAGGTACTGAAGGTTGGGGGATTAAATGTATTTGACATGATATTTTGTGTGATTTCTGCTGGTTTTTTCTCTGTTCCCCAATGAAGTCTTCTGATCTCCAAAGTTTACTTAACCTGCTCAATCTCTCATTGTGGGCATGTGCTTTTATTTTCATCTTAGAAAGGAAACTGAAGCTTGTCTTATGCTTTTCTTGTCCTAGCTGTGTGGACTTTGTGATACACACAGAGGGGGGAGGACCACAGAGCTCATCTAGCTCAGCCGGCTCAGTCCACCCCTGAGAAAGCTGAAACCCCTGGCCAGGTCCAGCGGCCCTTGCTGTCAGCCTGGTATGGGGCCCGCCTCCACATTTTCCTTCCTCAGTGCTCTTCTGTCATATCTCACATTTTAGGTCCATTGTGATATGTTTTAACTTGGTCTTCCTGCATAATATGTTTCTGTTTCCTTCTGTTTCTCTTTCTTTTACAGTCTCTGGCTTAGAGTGTGGACTTAGTTGGCCTGTACCTAGTGTGCTGTAGATCCTGCAGAAAGTGACTGGTGGTTGAGTCCATGCTCCTCTGTTGCCCACATGTTGGCTGTGACTAGCAGAAGCTAGCACGTTGATCTGAACCTTCTGCTTTCTCATTTTCCTACTCTGTTCCTGCCTTACCACCCTTTGCCCTCCACCCATGCATGTTCATCAGTAGGCAGAACATGCCAAAAATAAGATTTCAGATAGGTAGAGAAAAGAACAATGGCAGTTCAATGTCCTATAGGAGGGACTGGGACATTAGTCAGGGAAGAGAGGACTTATGGGATTCTCTTAAAGTCCTGTGTACATAGCAAACACATTGTGTTACCTAGGTTGTTCTCTAAAGATCCGTTTATTCACACTTTGCATAGATTAGTAAAACTATAACTTTTCCATATGAAAGAATGTTATTGAATAGTTTAAAATCAGGGACGGCTTTGGGAGGTGCCAGTGGAGGTGTAGGAGCAGTGGGCCCCAGGGAAGGGTGCTCCGGGGCAGTGTGGTCTTCCTCTCAGAGCCAGCTCTCAGAGGACCGGCCTCCCCAGGGGCCCGCTGCTGAATGGCTGCTTCTCTGGGTGGAGTATACATGCCTCTGCTCGCCCCAGTCTCGTCACCTTTTTTCCATTCTCCCCACCCTTGGCACGTATTCTCAAATTAGTTAATGAAAATGAATGGAGAAACAGAGCCCCAAACTTGCCTTCTCCTTCAAAAGCAGTTTTGGGAAAGTGCCCGTCGTGGATAGCATGCCCAGAATGATTCCGTTTTGGCAACTTCAGACGCATTTGTCCTTGACCTAGTAAAGGCTGCCTTGCACATTTGCATAGAGGCCTAAGTTTGATTGTGTCTGCATGTCCCATCTCAGATGTGTGAGTTCATATGTACTATCTATGTGGTAGAACTGGTCAACTCCTACAGGAAGGGGCCCCAATGATTCTTTTTGTAGAGTCTAAATAGCAGAGGAGGCCCTTGACTTTCTCTGCAGGGTTTTATAGCAGTCAGGATGCTTTTGGCTACAAGCAGTAGAAAACCCATTCTAAAGTGGCTTAAACAATGAGGACGATGTTTACCTTCTTACGTAACAAGAAATTCTGAGATGGGGTAATTCCAGGCTTGGCTAATTCAGCCGCTCAGTGGCCTGTGAAGACCCAGCTTCCTTGCCCCCTTCTGTTCTGCCATCTTCAGCATGGTGGTCCTGCATTCTGCCCTGACGATCTTCAGATTGCTCCACCAGTGCCAGGCATGTAGTGGCCGGCAGTGTCCAGCAGAAGAGATCATGTCTTTTTGTGCATCTTTTATTTAAGATTGAAGAAACCTTTTCTAGAGACTGCTGGGCACACTTGTCTTCCCGTCTTTTTGACTGGGATTGGGCCCATGTCTCTTGTTCCCGAGCACAGGAATTTATAATACTTAGAGGAGTAGAGATTCAATAGATATTTATTGTCTGGAAGAATGACAGGGGACTAGTTTACCTCCATTGGCTTAGAATTCACCCCTGAGTTATATGAGAGAAGAGTGGACACTCAAAACAAAATTTTGTGTGACAGTCAACAGGGTGAGCGGCAGGATTAGGTTCTAGGGTTCCTACCTTCATCCTATGAATAGACGTGGAGGGAGAGGCCCCAAGATGAGACCAGGGGAAGGAGAGGATCTATGTCCACTTTATTCTGCTTCTCTTCTGCCGTCTTCTCTTTTAGTCTCGTCTGCATTCTCTTTTTGGCTCCCTTAAAAACCTTTTAAAAAATGCTACCTTCATCCCTTTATAGCACTGACACACAAGTGTAAGTGTAATTTTAACTGTACCACCATATCACTGGAGTGAAATTTAGAAACCTATTTGAGTCTCCAGTTGGCTGGGAGATTTCTTTCAACAGGCCCCTTCTGGTGTGCGCTGCCCGCCTCTGAGAGCTCCCATCGTCCTTCTCCACCCGCCCTACCCAAGCCAGCCCACCCCATCCCTAGCTCTCGGCCTGACCACAGCAATCTCTTAGTAAATATACGCTGAATTAGGTAATGAATCCCCGGGAAACAAGTTCACAGAGTGAGCCCTCTCTTCTCCTTTTGTTGTCTGCAAGAGAAACGCCACTCAGCACTTCTTTGAGGTCTTTTGAGAAGAGCGAACTACTAGTATTTTTTCATTTCCCTGAGTTTATCATTCTGTTTGTCCTTCCTCCTCATTTGACTTCTCTGAGCAAAGTTAATGGTAATCATGTCTCCTTGATATCTGAAAGTGATCCAGAAGATTCACCATCTTCTAAATTAAAAAAAAGCAGAAAAGTTCCTCTCTCTCCCAATCTTCTGTCCTCTGCTTCACTACTTTTTCTTATAAAAATGTTTTTTCTTCGGTTTCAAATTTGCTTAGAGACAATCTTTTTTTTAACCTTGGGCCTCTGGCCCAAGGATACAGTGTGTGGCTGTTGGACAGGTGACTTCTGATTTGTGTTAAAAGAATTATACTTCCCTAAGGTTAAGTCCCTTGAACTTAATTTTTCATAGGTGCGACTTTTCCTGGCGAGTTAAGCAATGATCTTATTTTCTAATTTCTAAGCTAGTTTTTTAAATGCTAGCTCTTCTCATGATGAAGACATTTGGTTTCTGTTTCTTTTGAAATTAACCTTGCTGTTAATATCTGATAATTATGTATTCTAGATGGAGGGACTGATATAGTTTTTAAATGTGCCTCTTAAGAAAGCTACAATCTAGAACAAAAACGGTTGATTTCTGCATCTCTGCCTAAGATAACTTCCCCATTTCTCCAGCATAACTCAGAACGTGAGTAGCCGAACCAAGGATCGAAACTCTGCCAGGCAGCTTTTATCAAATCAGATATGAAATATAGATAAGAAGCAGAAACTCCCTGTGGAAAGCACACCATGAGGTGGAGCCCTTTTGTTATTCTCAGAACTGTACCAATAGTCAGAGAGAGAGAAAAGGAACCCCACCTTTACAAGGCCACTGAGAAAATAGTCTGTCGGGAAATCAAGTTAGTGGGGGGGGAAGCATTGAGATGAAGTGAGTGTTCGCAGATGGGATGGGCAGTGCTGCCATGCCGGGCATGGGTGCTATGGAAGGGGGCGCTCATCCTCCGGTGCATCCCCACCCCCAATACAGACACACCCTCAGGATCCTCCAAGGTGACTTGGCTGGAGTAGCCAGTGCGGGTGACCTGGCGAGCATGAGCATCAGGTTTATAATCTAGAAAATGCCAGCCTCACTCTCAATTTTTTTCAAAAATAAAATCATATTTTTAGCAATATTGCTGTCTGGGATGGTAAAGATGGTACTCTTGGTGAGTAATGCTGCTAGAAGGTACTTTTTAAATACTACATTAAAAAAATTCGTGGTTTCTTTTCCGAAGGCCGTGGGCAGTTGTGACAAGCCTCACACTTGGCGGGGAGGCAGATTTGTTGACTGAGATAAAACCTAGATTGGGTTTTGAAGTTAGTTACTGAAAGGGTCGCCTTACGTTCCAGGCCCTTATCTCACTTTTGTAGGCAAAAGATACCAGTGATTCCCCTCACCTGGGTCATGACAGTCCCTGGCTTCCCACACTAGAGGCATCAGTTCCCTGCCCTCACTTAGCTTTTCAATTCCATGTTGTGGTAGCCCCCCTGCCATCCCTTTGCCTCCTTCTGCACCAACTCTGCACTTCCCTAGCTTGTTTTCTCCCCTCACTCTCCTGGCCCTGGAACCAGGCCTGGCGCAACCCTCGGTTTCCTGCTCTGAATCCCCCTCGTCCTGAGCCAGCCCTGTTCTGGTAGAGTTTATA
This sequence comes from Propithecus coquereli, assembly GCF_000956105.1. Lineage (NCBI taxonomy): Eukaryota > Metazoa > Chordata > Mammalia > Primates > Indriidae > Propithecus > Propithecus coquereli. Next base: position 7,192,114 of record NW_012144966.1, on the reverse strand, counting down.
GGAGAGTCCACAGGTGGTCCACATGAGTCTCAGCCTGGGGACATGAGAATCTGACAGAGCTGAGGTGGGATCCTGTGATCTGCATGACCCTGGGCAAGTTCCTTCTGCCTCAGTATTCCGGTCTATAAAGTGGGAATGATGGAGGCACCTTTATCACTGAGTCCTCAGGAAAACTAAGAGATACTGTGGGGGGTGGGGGGTGTCTCCTTCCATAGTCTGGTGCACAGTACATGCTTGGGAAAGTACTGCGGACTCCTATCATTATCATTGCTCTTGAGAATAACACTATATATGTGATTTTAAGTGTTGATTTGGCATAGAATTCTGCTGCAAGCCAAATAATAGGTCATAAAATTTTGGAGTTGAACCTTACAAGAGGAAACCATAGTGAAAGCTGGGGTCCCATGTTATGTCCAAAAGGTTGGTTTAATGGTGTTGATGAAGCAATATTTGCGAGCCAGGCAGCCACATGATGCAGAAGTCATTCACCGTGACAAGTTCAAGAGCTATCACCTAACATCAGGAAAGAAGAGCATTTGGGACAAAAGATCACTTAAAAGATGACAATTTTAGGCATCAGTTTCCCAATGACTTTTGACAAAAGGTGACCATGTTGTGTTACTCGGGAGGGGATTCTGGTTTATATGCTTCACTAGGACTTTCTGAGAAAAGAGCAGCTGATCGAGAAGGAGTGCAGGTATTCTTTATCGTCTGAGCCCTCACTGTCAGAACTTAGAAATCAAACAGATTTGGATGAAATTTTCACTAAATCCCTAACCGTCTGAGCTCTCACCACCTGCCATCCCAAACTGAGGAACCAAACGTATTTGGAAAAAGCAGAATTTCTCGCGAACCGAACTCACCTTCTGAACCGTCACTGTCCAAACTCTGGAACTGAATAAATTTGGATGGTGGAGGATACTTGTAACTAATTTTCATAATATGAATTGATTCATCAAAAGAAAGTAGTTAAAATATGTTTCAGTGTAATCTTTTTGAAAAGATATAGGTGATATTTAGAGTGAATTCCAGAATAAAAATTGCAATGTAATGTTTGGCCCAGACAGGATGCAAAGTTGCAAGCAACAGAAGCTGTCGCTGCTCACTAAAGAGCCTGTTAATTGTAGGAGGGCATAAGGACTAGGCTGCAGGCTGAGCTTCCAGGAGCAGGCACCACCCCTAGAACTGGTCTAAGGAGGACGCCCCAGGGCACATTGGCTATAGTCTGCCCCACTGTCCCTTCTGCAGCAGATTCTGATGGAACTGCCACTGCCGTGATCCCCTGTGCCACCTTAGTGTGAGGATCACCATCCACTACTGCCCCTGCTGGCCTGGGCTGGAGAAAGAGAGAGAGAGAGAGAGAGGAGAGCTCTGCCCACTTCCTTCTACCTTCACCAGCTCCTGAGGCCAAGTCTGGCACCAGTGCAACTGCAGACGAGCCCTAGCTATAAAGAAGGCTGGGAACAAGCTCTGGCACCCCCCGGGGATGTGGAATTCATAACACTGGAAATTCTCTAAGTGTAGGAAGGCTGTTCAAAAGATGTGGGCAGCCCCAAGCAGAATAGGTACCTACTAGAGTACTTTCCCATATTTGCAAGTTGTAACCCTTCGGTCAGTGGTAAATCCATTAGCGGGTCAGAGCCCCGCTTGCTTTCTTCTGCTTTTTTAATGAAATAGAAAGTATTGGTGTATCACTCATAGTAAGGATACATTTTGTCCAGTGAAACTTTTTTCAGTTGTATGGAATCTGCGTCCCTACCTGACCCGGGTAGCCGTGTCAGAGGTGTTTTCTAACCACAGGTTATAATGAGACACCACTGTACTGGTGTGTTCCAGTGCTCAGGGGGTTTGCTCCCGTCTCAACTCACCCTGCTTGTATTCAAAGCAGTGCCTCTCTCTCCTCTTTCATTTTCAGTTAGTCACTCTCTGACACACACACACACACACACACACACACACACAAAGCTGGGCTGTCCAGACCCTCTTTCCACCTGGGCAGCTGGGGAATGACACTTGTTAGTGTGCAATGTGTATTATACACACTCAAAGGCTAGCTTGGTGACCTACTCTCTGTCAAAACATTGTTTCCCTGGGAAATTATGTTCTGACTGCTACAGACGAAGCTTAAAAAAAATCTCTATTGTAGAAATGGGTGCCTGTGATGACTGTGGTGACAGTTGTAACAATGTAGAGAAAACATATCAACCTAGACTTGGACCTCAAAGTATTTATGTAGCAAAAATAATAATAATAGCAGAAAGCTTTTTCTTACCCTTCTCTATATGGAGATCAATAGCACCTTTAGTTTGCGCCTCCTCCGAAACCAGTTCGTTCTAACTTTGTGCTGTCATCTGTCTGCAGGTCCCTTCACTCGGCCTCATCCAGCCTTATGGCGAATGGTTTTTGGTGAGTTTCCATTAGTAGATGTAAAAGTATGTTCTACTTTTAAAAATCTTTTTTTCTGCATATCTTTAATAGCACTTTTACTTACCATTTTACTTTTAAAACTTTATGTAAAAAGCTTTTTACTTTTTTGTGTTCCTAGTATAAATTTTCTATTAAAATTCTTTGACACAAAATAAAATATTAAATTCTCTTGCCTGTGAACTGTTTCAATTCCACTTTCTTATGCCCCTTTCTTATGCTGTTATCTCTTAATGTACACAGGATTTTACTTAAGCAAATATCGCCTGTTTTCCTTTATGCATCTTCACGTTGCTTTTTGCCAGTGCAAGCTCAAGTGCCTCCTGTGAGCACATTTGTCTTGTCAGCACCCAGAAGGGAATGAAAACCCAGCAGTTCAAGTTCTTCAATGTTATGAATGGGAAAGAACTTGGAAACGGGGGGAGTCTTCTGACTCAGAGCCCTAATTTGGACTAAGGTTTATTGATAGCGTATAAATATTGGATATCTTATTTTGACTTGATTTTGTAGTCCAAATAGTCAAATTGCCTGAACGGATTTAAAATAAATCTTCAAAACTTTGGATATTGGCTTCATCTTGCCTAAACAAGACATCAAGTAAATTATTTTAAGTTTGGAAAATGTAAAAAATGTAATCTTATGTAAAAATGTACAAGGATTCTGAAAAATGAGTGTTTTGCTAAAGGCTGCCTATTTTTCTGTCAGCCTTCGAGCTCCTAGGTAACTCTTAATGTTTTTGCGTTTATTGGTGAGCTTTCACTCAGCAACAATTCACTGAGTGTGCTTTGTGCAGGTGCTGCCCTGGGCCGGAGGCTACCAGGGAAAACCAGACAGACAGGAGCTGCCCTTCTACTCAGGGAGGGAGGACAGCTAGTAAACCAACTATTACACAAATCAATAATCTAAACATATCAGGCGTCACGAAGTGTTGGGATGCTAGTGAAAGCTGGGCGAAGTGACAGTGCTTGGGTGGCTGGGGAGTCGTGAGGGAGTAGTGCTTGATCTGAAACTGGCATGCAAATACGGGTCTAAGCCTGCAAAGACTGGGGCAGAGGGGAGGACCCAGGCAAAGGGAAAGACTACTAAAATGCCCCACAGCTAGCAAACACTTGGTGTGTTCTAGGCCAGTGTGGCCCAAGTGTAGTGGACCCAGGGAGAATAGTAACAGCCTGGTCATGGAGTTGGGCCCAAACAGCATCACAGGGGGCTGCGGGCCAGGGTAAGGAGGGACATGAAGACCAGTGGAAGGGTTTTTCCCAGAGGAGTGACGTAATTACATTTACATTTTTAAAAAGATAGTCCTGGCTGTATCATACTTACATCCCATGGACTTAATAGTGCTGCTTGAAGTTGTAAGTTAGAGTTTTTCCTATTTCAAATGACCTATTTAGGTAATGAGCAGGTTTTTTTTTTTCTTGCCTTTTTTGGAAACATGATACCTTTTGATAATCTGATGAGGCCCATAGACCCATTCCAATATATATGCCCATGTACGCCAGATACTACGATTCTGCATGTAGTATCTAGGCTTCACAGACCTCAGAGCCCAGCCAAGAACTACGGTTTAAGAGTCCCTGTGCGACAGACTCTTTCTTTCTGTCTTAAAGTAGTTATTTCAAAAGGATCATAATTTTTTAAAAATGTAGTAGGGGGCATTTAAGGTGAAGATTTGTAAAAACAGCTGCTGCATAAGTGCACATCTAGGTGGTTCTCGTAGCAATGTACCTAAAAGCGTGTGTTCTCTGGGCTCTGGGATGCATGACTGGGGGCTGGCCACACTCCACGCGGGCCTCCCTTGAGCTCCCTCAGGCCTGGAGAGGGGCACTGGTTGGAAGGCCTGGCGCTGCAGTGCTTGCAGTGGCTTTCATGCCAGCCACGGGCGTGCTCTCCTCTGGAGCAGCTCGCTGGAGATTAGTGCTGAGCCAAGCTTGGATGGGCCCTGGGAGCCAAGGTCATTTGTATCACAGTGTCTAAATGTCCTCCATAAACGTTTTACCTCTGATAGCTTCAGCAGAGAGAGAAATGACAAAGCCTCTAGTAATTGGTTTTCTAGTCTTTCTAAAATATATTGCACAGGCTTTTGCCTTCTTAAAGTGTATTAACTTTTCTTTTTAAAATAATATGGGGTAATTCTTAGGATAGCAATTATGATATGATATGACAATAAAATAATGCCTACAAGGGCTAATCTGGAGTGAGAGTCTTGGTTAAATGTCCCTGGGTACCTCTTGAACCTCACACCTGGAGTTCTAAGGTGGCCCCAGACTGGGCTGTCCACACCCAGCCTTGCCTCCTCTGGGCTACTCAGATGGCTTCATGAAGTATTAACTCAGTCATCTTATTTTCCCATTTAATGTAAGATCAAATCTGAAACTTGGCCATGGCCTCCAAGCCCTGACTGTCATTTCAGGGCCACCTCTCTCTGCTCCCCTCTCTGCCAGTGCCCCGGCCATAGTTGGGTCATGGACGTCTCTCTTCAGGGACCGACCTACAAACCTTGTCTCTACTGAAGGTTGCTCGCACTCCTCACACCACCCTCTTTGGCTGCTGGTCTTCCAGGTCTCAGCCCGAGCATCGTCTTCTCTGAGATAGTTTCACTGACCTCTCTCAACCTGAATGAGGACTGTGTATTACGTTCCCTCCTCAGAGGAAATACCAGATTGTAACAGGGGTCTTGGCAGGCTGTGTTACAACATTAGTGTCTGGTTTGAGCAGTGTCATGCAAGGCTAATGTGTGTCGTGTGCTGGCAGTTGCAGATCTCCTAAACTTGAACATGTTTTTATCTCTCAGGACTCAGTGTGCTCTACTTCCTGTTCCTGGTATTCCTGCTCTTCCTGAATTTTGAGCAGGTTAAATCCCTAATGTATTGGCTAGATCCCAATCTTCGATACGCCACAAGAGAAGCAGATATCATGGTACGTACTTGTCAGTGGACTCTTACAGAAATCGCTTGGGTGTAGAAGGTAGTAGACTTAACATTTTGAATTGTTCTTTCTCCGTATTTCCTGCGTAGATATCTAAAAACTAGGTCTCTGGGCAGGTTGCTGAGTTGCATGCTTTTCCACAAATAATACAGTTCAGGGAAATGAAATCCTCTCATGAAGCAAAGGGCTATGCTAGGAAGAGTACACACGTTATCGCCAGACAGCCTTGGGTGTGAATTCTGTCTCCGTCAGACTTTGTGTAAAGCCCTTGTTAGCCTGTTCTCTTTTTTCGTAAGGTGAAAATATTACAGTAATACTTATTTCAGGCGGTATTGTGAAATAAATGAAGTAACATTATCTACGAAGCCTGCTTTGAGCTCTGCCGTGGTGCCCTGAACACATTGGGCTTCAGCCCTGCTTTGTCGGCCTACGCACAGCACTGCTGCCCTGCCTCCTCCGCCCCTGAGGCCATGATCCTTCCCAAGCATGTGCCAGGAAGAGGCCAATTATAAGGATTTAGGCCATTTCATTTATTATTTTTGTTAAACTACATTTAAAGAATTTTATTCTTGGTTAAAACTACTCTGTATTTTGGGTTTACTGGAGAGACTACTGGTATGGGAAAAACAACTGTCTCTACACCCACAGTGAACACTTCTGTGACCAGATGTGTGGATTTTCCCCACACCAACCAGTTCTCCAACTCTGATACCAGTTGGGTATCTTCCAGTTTAATTCAAGTCTGACACTGTTTACTTGGAGTTAGCGTCAGATCCCACAAATTAAGGGCTCAGTCCCACACGACTGCCCCCAATTCAGATGCTAGTCACAGGTCCAGGTTGTCGCCTGAGCTTCTGACTGACTGACCTCAAATCAGGGGATCCCAAAACACTGTTCTTGTACCCGATCATTTGCTGTGATGGCTCACAGAACTCAGGGAAACACATTTACCAGCTTATTATAAAGGATATGATGAAGAATCCAGGTGGACAGCCAGGTGAAGAGGTAATAGGGCGAGATCCACAAGGGTCCTGAGGGCAGGGGCTTCTGTCCCTGTGGAGTTGGGGTGAGCCACCCTCCTGTCACAGTCGATGTGTTCACCAGCTCAGAAGCTCTCCAAACCCCATAGTTCAGGTGTTTTTATGGAGGCCTCATCATGTAGGCATGATCGATTATTAACTCAATCTCCAGCCCCGTCCCCTTCCCAGGGGATGGGGCGTGGAGCTCAAAGTTCCAAGATTCTCATCATGGCTTGGTCCTTCTGGTGACCAGCCCTACCCAGGAACTTACCGAGAGTCACCTCTTCAGAACAAAAGACACTCCTATCACCCAAGAAATCCAAAGGGATTAAGAGCACTATGTCAGGAACTGGGGTCAAAGACCAAATATTAGAACAAAGGAAGCACCAGGCAACCCTGTCACTCAGGAAATTACAAGGGTTTTAGGAGCTCTGTACCAGGAATTGAGGACGAAGACCAAAATATGTATTTATTATGAATCACAATTTCACAGTATTTTATACTGTAATGTGTTCCTTCCTAATTTTTTTTTTTATGCCTAACATTTGGTACAGGTTGAAGAAAAACCTGGTGATGCTCAAGAAAAGGAGACTAGGCATTTGGGCTGTAGCTGGGTTTGCTTTGACAAACAAGAAATAAGACAAAAGGACTTAATAAAAGGTCCAATTATTCCACCATGGTTGACATTGGTCAGACCCTTCTTGAAATGATGTTTCTAGATTTATTTGTTTTATTTGTTTATTTATTTTTTTGTAGAGATGGGGTCTTGCTGTGTTTCCCAGGCTGGTCTTGAGCTCTTGGAGTCCTCCCACCTCAGCCTCCTGAAGTGCTGGGATTATAGGCGTGAGCCCCCACACCTGGCCTAGATTTTTATCTTTAAATTTTTTAAGGGCCGTACCTAAAGCAAAAATAAGAATGCCAAAAATTATTTATAGGTCTCGGGGGGGAAAAGTGTTGGTATTTCTTACAAGGAAGAGAATGGCAAAGGACTTACTAGCTTATAATGATGATAATAATGAAAACGGTGGTTATAGTGAGGATGATAGCAGTTACTGATTGTAGGTTGTCTACTTTGCCAGGCATTCTGCTGGGCACTTTACGCAAGCTTCATGCAAAATATCACCATTTTACAGAGGAGGAGATAGAAGCTTAAAATGCCAATATGTCACTGAAAGCACAAGTTGACAGATCTCTCTGGCTTCAAACCTATACTTTTCCTTTGGACTGTGCTTCAAGGATATAGTTATAATAGTAAGTGCTTTGATGCACACAGGAGCCTTATGAAGTAGAAATTGGGGGAAAGATACCCCAGATATGATATTTTCCCAAACATCTTTCTTGGGTTTTTGAGCACCCCAACTCCACGGGGACAGACGCCCCTGCCCTCACATAGCAAAGTAGATTGACTTGCAGGTGGCTTTGCTGGGGTATCTCTGTCCATCCAGTTCTCACAGCCTGTGGGAGGAGGTCTAACCAACCACAGCTCTTAACATCTAGCTTCCTTAGGAATGTGACCTCATAGGGACATCTTAATGTCATGCTTATAGCCTCAAAATAGCTGAAACTGGCTTTTAAAATCTGGCTTTCAAGTATTGGCTAGTTCTTTCTTGCCAAGCCAAGCGGAGTGAGGCTGCGTTCAGCTTCTGGAGTTCTAGCTGGTGCTAGGACAGCCTCGTCTTCTCCATCCCTCATCCCATCACTTTTTACTTCCTGAAAGTGTATCTTTCACCAGTCTGAGGGCCTGTTTAGTGGTGGTTCCTTTATGCAGGACAGAGGGTCTGTAATTCCCTGGTTCCCAGGGTCCCTACTGTCCCCATTCCTCCACCCTTTCCTAATCCTGATAGACCGTAGGCCATGCCTGGTAATGTACATGGAAACTCAAACTCAATTTTTCCTTGGAATTAATATTATAAATCGAATCCGGGGATCATTGAACTCCTATTAGAGACAGTTTTTTTGTGTAATTGTCTGGAAGGTTTGCTACTTTTTAAAATATTGATTGTATTCAGAAATATGTGTTCTAAGCTTCAGACAAGCTTTGAGAGCGCAACTCTTATGTAAGTTGGGTTATCTGAAGAGCAGTCTTTTGCATAGCAAATGCCGATCAAGATTTTCCTACATGCCAGACACCATGCTGGCGGGTTGGGACAGGTAGGCACACTCCCTGTCGTCTTGGAGCTTAGAGTCTACAAGAAGACAAATTAAACAAATAATTATTGGCTATTGAACCGTAAGATAACTTCAGTGATTTCTTACAATTTTATTTGGAAAATTTTAAACATAGCAAGATAGAGAATCTATAATCCACGTGCCTATCACCCAGTTTCAGCATAGTGGACACATGCCCAGTCTTGTTTCTCCTGTCACCCCACATCCTGGATTAATTTGAAACAGTTCTTGGACATTAGATCTAAAATATATGGACTTTTTTTTTTTAACATAACCACTTAACAGTGAACAGTATGCAGTGAATGTTCACATTTCTCTACTTGCCTCATAGATGTTTTGTACAGTTGATTTGTTCAAAATAGGATCCAGACAAGGTCTACACATTTCATTCGACGCATCTCTTAAACCTCTTTTAATCTGTAGTTCCACCAAACCTTTCCTGAAAGTTTATTTGTCGAAGAAACCATATTGGTTATTCTATAGGGCTTTTCACACCTGGATTTTGCAGCTTGCATTTTGCAGTGTCATCACTTAGTGTGTCTCTTTGTCCCCCTGTATTTCCTATAAACTGGAAGCTGGATGGGATTCCAGATTCCAGATCAGTTTTTGTGGTGGGACTGCTTCATAGCTGGTGCCCTGTGTCCCAGTAGGAGGCGTATGATCTCTTTTTATAACATCAAAATTGATTGTGGGTTCAGGTCAATATCCATTTTAAGATGCACCATTAATTATAGGTATGACTTGGAAGGAGAAAAAAGGAAACCTTGTAAAGTACCATACATTGTAATATATTGAAATATTCATCCTAATTCTTAAAATAATACAGTGTGAAAAAGGCATGTCAGAGTCGAGAAAGCATGATCATTACCTGTGGTTGCAGTGTATGTAAAGGAGGGTGCTATTAGAACTTATAAAAGGGACCTAATCTGATCTGGGCGATGAGGGGAGGCCTCCATGAAGAGCTGATGTGTAAGATGACAACTCGAAGGTGAGTGGGAGTTGGCCAGGCAAAGTGGGGGGAGGGGCTGTGGCCATTATTCCAGTGGAGGGGACAGCCGGCTGGCAGCCCTGGTGGAGGAGCTGGGACTGTAGCTGAAGGGGTGTAGGAATTGTGAGGCCGAGTGCCACGCTGAGGTAGGGGGCTGCCAAGGCTGGGCCAGTGGGATGAGAGTTTCAGTGTTATTCTAAATGGAGTAAAAGGACATGGAAGGTTTATAAGCAGAGGAGCTACATGATCTGCATTGATGTTTTAAGGGTCAATCAATAATACCCTGATCTCTAGTTGAGTTTGGAAACAACAACAAAAAAAGAGTTCAAAATGTCTTGCTGTAAAAGCTCAGTGGAAGGCCGGGCGCGGTGGCTCACACCTGTAATCCTAGCTCTCTGGGAGGCCGAGGCGGGAGGATTGTTTGAGCTCAGGAGTTCGAGACCAGCCTGAGCAAGAGCGAGACCCCGTCTCTGCTAAAATTAGAAAGAAATTAATTGGACAACTAAAAATATATAGAAAAAATTAGCCGGGCATGGTGGCGCATGCCTGTAGTCCCAGCTACTCGGGAGGCTGAGGCAGAAGGATCGCTTGAGCCCAGGAGTTTGAGGTTGCTGTGAGCTAGGACGCCACGGCACACTAGCCCGGGCAACAGAGTGAGACTCTGTCTCAAAAAAAAAAAAAGCTCAGTGGAGCAGCTGGTTTTAGCCCAGGGTGAATTGGGCAGGTCTGGCCTCTCCTGGCCCGCTGGACAACCACAGGTTTCTTCCACAAGGCAGGGCCTGACCCACAAAGATTTCTGCGTGGGTGAAGGAGCAGACGGGAACCTGTGCTGTCTGTGGCAAGTAATTTCCAAAGGGCCCAAAAGAAGTTGGAGCTCTTTCTTCTTCCAAAGTCAGCAACTCCCCCAGAGAAGAGTGAGCGAGAGAGGGGCTGGGAGCCCAGAGCGTGCAGCAGTACAGGTCCTTCTACACTGGGAAAGCGTGTTACCCTACCACCGTCACCTCCAGACACGCACGTACACAGACAGACGCACACGTGCGCACACACAACCTCAATATGATCTCCGGGATCTTTTTGTAGGCTTAAGCTGGAGGCAAGTAGCCAGGTGCTTATAATAGCGTCATCTATACTTTGTATGCCTGACACATTCATTTCACAATTTTAGAAAGCTATTGCAGTAGTCAAAGCAAGAAATACTAGTGTCAGCGAGATGGATGAAAGAAAAACTTGGTGAGGTAAAATGAACAGGACTTGGCATTTGGTTAGGTGGGGAGCAAGGAGGGAGAGGGTAGAGCCACCGTGATAGGCTGAGAACCAGCTGGCAGTTTGTCTTTGCTTATTGTTCACTCTCAGGCACACCCCTGCCCGCTCGGCCCCCTTTCCAGGCTCCGGCTCTGAGCTGTCCTCCTGGTTCCCAGGGTCGCGCCTGCACGCAGCTCCCTGGCTCGATTAAACTCTGGTGCCCCACGGCCCTCCCAGGACCAGGGCCTCCGGGTCTTGTGAAGGTGGTAATTGGCAGATCTGTTCATTAATAACTACCACTAATAGATGTATTTGGCTCTTTATGACTTTTAAAGTGCCTTCCCATATATCATAGCATAGATACATTCTCATGAAGTGTAAAGGCCTCCAAAGTTGTCTTCAAGCTGTGATTACTTTAAGAGTAGCCTTCTGAAAACCAATCTCAGCCCTTCCCAATCTAGCCCTACAATGTGCGGCGTGGTCCACAGTGAAGGAGAGGGCAGGGTGGTTGAGGACTTCGGGGTTGGTGGGACGCTGCCACTCTCCTTAACATAATCAGCTTTAGCCCAAGGGCATTTCTCTCCCTTGGCCTGAGATTCCCTGTGACAAGAACGTGCTGTTCCAGAGTCTGGGAAGAGAATTCTCATCTTACTGTAGGCACTTTGGTTTTTTTTAAGCCTTATCTTGACTTACCCTTATTGAATTTTGTTCTCCTTTCTCCAGATTTCCCACTTACATGGCATAATATCACAACACACTTGCTTCTCAAAAAGTAGAATTTAGAAAAAAAGTCTCTTGAGCTTTGGAAATTGAAATGTATTTTATCTGAGAAGGAAATCTGGTGTGGTGGGTTAAGAAAGAGACAGAGAAGCTCTTTTACTCTCTTAGAAAGTAGCATTTCTAGACTTTAAAATTAGTATAGTTTATAGGAATTCTTCTAGCTGGCTGATAATTGGTGGATATTTTCCCACTCTTACTACTTCCTATCAGATTAATTTTGGGAAGAAAGGATGTGAAATGCAGAGATTCCTGGTAAGTGTCATATTATCATAGTGTCACATAGTCATATGACTACTTTCATAGTAACTGCTGAAATACAAGATTTTAAATTACTTAGAAATATATATCATATTAAAAAACAAAAATATAAGAAATGGATTCAAAACTCTCAAAAGCTTTGTAATTTTTAAAATATTTATTTTTTAATAGAAATTAGTTTTATTGTGCTTAACCATATGTTCATATAGATTGGCTGAGGTGTACAGGCCTATTTTTAATCAGTTTTATGTTCTTTCAGCTGCCTTCTTTTTTCTTAAGAAAGACCTCAAAAACTTGACCACTTTTGTTCTTGCCTTTCTCCATTTACAAAATTTTCTTTCTATTTTTGTTAATTTCAGAATATTAAGGGGGTACAAATGTTTTAGGTTATATGAATCGTTTTTGTAATGCTTGAGTCCTGTCTATAGGTGTGCCTGTCACCCAAGTAATGTTCATAGTACCCGTTAGGTTGGTTTCTTCCCCTCCCGGGCCCCAGTTGCTTCCCACTGAGTTTTACTTCCCTCTGTGCACATGTGTGCTCATCGGTTAGTTCCAATTTAATAGTGAGTACATGTGGTGTTTGTTTTTCCATTTTTGTGATATTTCACTTAGGAGAATGATCTCCAGTTCCATCCAGATTGTTACACAATTTTTCTAATATTTAAATTATGTAGACTGCTATATTTTCAGGTGGAGGGTTCTTTTGTTTTTTTCTAACTTTTGAAGTTGGATGCTTCAGCTTTTTTTCTTTTCTAGTATAACTATTTAAAGCTGTACATTTTCCTCTAAGTTCTGCTTAACCATATCCCATCAATTTTGATATAGAGTATTTTCATTTCCATTAGTACTGAATATTTTTAAAATTTCTATTACAAAGTCTTCCTTAATCCATGATATCTAGAAATATGTTTTTAAATCTCCAAATCTATTGAGATTCTTTTATTTATGTTTTTGTTACTGGCTTTAACTCAGTTACTCTGTGGTCAGATGACTTGGTCTGTGTGATACCACTTCTTTAAGATGTGTCGAACAATTATTTGGCTTCCCATTTTAACCCAAACTTTGCAATTCAGAGCAAAGCAATTCTGATTTATAAACTCTAATACTTGTCCATTTTTCCTCAAGGCTCTTAAGTTATTCTTTTTTTTTTTTTTTTATTGAGCAGGACATAGATTAGTTTGCAAGGTCATATCTGTTCTTTTCATTTACTGTTAGAATCCTGGAAGCAAGCTGACTTCTAGAGTGTCATTAATTACTCCCCTTTTTATTTTAAATAGGAATATGCTGTGAACTGCCACGTTATCACCTGGGAGAGGATCATCAGCCACTTTGATATATTCGCATTTGGACATTTCTGGGGCTGGGCCATGAAGGCCTTGCTGATCCGTAGTTACGGTCTCTGCTGGACAATCAGCATTACCTGGGAGCTAACCGAGGTAAGGAGGGGCCCTGGGCTTACCCAGACTGGACAGTGCACACAGTTTGTACATGGGAAGAAGACGGTCTGTTAACAGTTTCTCCAATTTCCAGCCCCTGTGGTACAAAACTGTATTTCAGCCATCCCATAAGAATATATTATACTTTTGTTTAAAAAAAAAACAGAAGAACCTCCTTGTTAATTTGATAAAGTGTGCCTCTATCCCCCAGGATTTAAAGAGAAACAAATGAAATAAAGCTAAAGAATGAAGTTAAAATCGCAAGTAAGACAAGTAATGGGAACGAGGAGATCTGTTTGGAGTTCAATAGGTGGGTTTACCCACTAGCTGGATTCCAGTTTGAGATAATTAGAATTGTGGTGTCGAGAATTATAAGAGCATCCAGGATATTTTATCGCTGAGAAATAGAGTCCCAGTAAAGAGCCAATGTGTCAGTAATCAAAAGTTTGTCTCATTTAATTAATGGAAGAGATGTGGTATTGAAAAACTGTTAGCAAAATGAAATTTGGGGAGCTAATTCTTTGTTGTTCAGTTTTTGTATTATTCTTAGTTAATTATTCCCGGAGAACAAAATTTGGCCACAAGCACAGTATGTTTCTTGACACTGTCCTGACCCTGACTTAGAGAAGTGTGCCAGTCAGCTGTCGCTGCTGTTATCGTGCCTCTCACATTTCTGGCGCCTAGAGGTCTGACATCAAGGAGTTGACAGGGTTGGTTCCTTCTGAAGACTGCTCTGGAGAACCTGTTCAGGCCTCTGTCCTAGCTTCTCGTGATTTGCTGGCAGGCTTTGTTGTTCCTGGCTTGTTCATTCTGCCGTCACGTTCGCGCGGCATTCTCCCTGTGCGTGCTGCATCTTCGTGGTGTTCTTTTTGTAAGGACACCATTCATACTGGATCAGGGCCTCACTCCGCTCCAGTGTGACCTCATCTTAACTAATTACCTCTGCAGTGACTCTGTTTTCAAATAAGTTCACATTCTGAAGGATTGTGAGGACACAGCTCAACCCATCCTTAGTAGTGCCCAACACGTTTCATATTTTGTCATAAATCCTCACGATAACCAGGAAAGGTGCTGTATATATGTTCTGGTTGTGCTGAGGAGGGAACTCAGAGACTTGCTTCCTTATTCCAGACGTGACTCCCACATTCCTACCCTCATACCACGTTCCAGCTCTGAATTCCACAAGTCGTCACAACCTGGCCGCTGCATGACCTTGTGCGAGGTGCCTGGCCTCTCTCAGCCTCCCTTGCTTGCTTCCGCCTTGCTCACACTGCGGACTGGGCATTCTGTACCTTCGTTCCCTGCTCCCCCACGTCCCCTGGTCTCCACGTCTCATAGACTCTTAAACACCTGCACAGCCCATGGAAGTCTCGTCAGTGTTCCCACTTGTATCAAACCTACCCTTATCTCCCTTTTGAATGCTCATCCTTTCCCTTCGTGCTACATATTACCAAAGCAATCTTCTCCACCTCCATGAGATCGAGTCTGTCTCCTACTCAGAGCTCTTTAGTGTTTGTCCATTACTCTTTTTTTTTTTTTTTTTTGAGACAGAGTCTCACTGTGTTGCCTGGGCTCGAGTGCCGTGGCGTCATCGTAGCTCACAGCGACCTCAAACTCCTGGGCTCAAGCGATCCTCCTGCCTCAGCCTCCCGAGTAGCTGGGACTACAGGCATGCGCCACCATGCCTGGCTAATTTTTTCTATATATTTTTTAGTTGTCCAATTAATTTCTTTCTAATTTTAGTAGAGACGGGGTCTCGCTCTTGCTCAGGCTGGTTTCGAACTCCTGAGCTCAAACAATCCTCCCGCCTCGGCCTCCCAGAGAGCTAGGATTACAGGCGTGAGCCACCGCGCCCGGCCTGTCCATTACTCTTAAAAGTGAATCCATCCTTCTGACCTGGCCTATGAGACCCAGGTTAGCTGGCTCCTGCCTACAGCCCCACCCCATAGAGCCTTTCCACTGGGGCGTCTCCAAGTTCATACCCCTGGAAATAGGGCACTGCCCCCCTTCTCCTTTGAAATGCTCATCACATGTTACATACTTGATAAGTGTATCTTTTCTGCTAAACATTGTGCCTTGAGGGGGCAGGGCCCATGTCTGTTCCCAGACCCAAAGGCTCTGCCTTACACACGGCAGATGCTCCACAAATTCATTGTAAACGAAGGAACATGGCCCCCTCCAGCTCCTTGGACTGGGGTCTCCCTGGGGCCCATCTAACCCCCAGCATCTGGTACCTTCCAAGAAAGCTCCTAGACTGAAGGATGTCCTCCACGCTCCACTCCCTTGTATAGCTTTGTTTCAGCAAATATGTGGCGTTGAAGTTTCTTTGTTTCCTGTCTAAGGGCAAGAGTTAAGGCTCTGTCTTGTGGCTTGGGGCCTGGGACACACTTCAGGAGTAGTGCCCAGCCCACCTGGAGTGACAAGGAAGCCACAGGCCATCACACGCACTAGCTCTTCTGTAGCTTCTCAGCAGCAGGCACATTAAGAAGAAAAATTCCTCATATTTATGTATTATTTGTAGTTTACAAAATGCTTTCATGAATACCATTTTATCTTTGCAGTATTTATTATATTACTTCAAAGGTTTGTAATTTCAGACTAGTCTCTTTCCAGAGAACTCCCAGCATTGTCTCTGTAATTTCACCTTCTTAAACTGGGCCTCACACAGCAGAGCATGCTGTTCTGGGCCCAGCTGATACGCTCTTGGATTTGGGCAGAACAATTTCCAAGAGTCTTCTGTTCCACCCTTGATCTCACTGTTCCTCCCTCCCGGAACGTCCTCGTTTTTATCTCTGTCTCTTTGAAGTCAGTCATTCTTGTCCTTAATGTTCCTGCTCCAACATACCTTCCTTCTAGAATCCTTCTCCACCTGCCCCCCATCAGAATGAATCTGCTTTGTCTCCCCCCCATACTCCATTTATGTCACCATTGTAACACTTGCCTCAGTCTACCGTATTTTGGGGTTCTGGTTATCTGGCTAAACACCTGACCCCTCCCCTTGCGATCAAGACCCTTGACTTCCTTTTTCTCTCACCACCTTGCACATCACAGCACTTAATAAAAGATCATCATTACGGTTAATTGGTTAGTGTGATATTTCCTGTTAAGCTGTCATGTTTCTTACATCATGTAACCTTTCTGCTTTCATGGTTTACTCACTGTTCTACCTGTGGGATACTTCTGAAATGTGCAACTTGAATTCCCAAGCTGCTAATGTTGAGGATTATTCCATTGCTTTGTTTTCAGGCATGAAAACTTTTCTCCTTTTCTCCTCCCAGATCCTGGTTATGTTATTGTTAGCCAAGGGAATTCATTGGTAGTATTTTTTAAAAGAGACCCTTATTTCTTTAAAAAGCCTTATGTCAAAGAAAGAATAGTTATTTGGATAAATGTTGTTTACAAACCATCCACCAAGTACCAGATTGCAGACTCTGTTATTGTTGAAGTTTTTTTTTTTTTTTTTTTTTATACATTAGGAAATAATGAAATGTCAACAACTTTTTCCAAAACAGTGCATTACTAAAAGGAAATGTATGTTTCTTCACGGTACCCAGTTTTGTTTATTTTTCCAACCATGGTCTCTTGTGTTTCTCAGCTTTTCTTCATGCATCTTCTGCCTAATTTTGCCGAGTGCTGGTGGGATCAAGTCATTCTGGACATTCTGTTATGCAACGGTGGCGGCATTTGGCTGGGCATGGTCGTCTGCCGGTTTTTAGAGATGAGGACTTACCACTGGGCAAGCTTCAAGTGAGTCGCCACCTTTTTGGACATTAGTCACAATTTTTCATGATGTATATTTAAGTGCTTTGGAAGGAGTCAATTATAAATTCCATATTAATAATTGAAACTCACAAATGATAATAAACCTAATTTCAAGCATTTGTCCAGAAAATGCTAAATCATTTATAATTTTCTCTTTCCCTCCCCATATATTCAGAGGGTCCCAAAACCCTCATGATTCAAAATGTTTCTCAAATCCATCCCCGATTTTCTATCCCGCTGCCTCAGCCTGGATTCAGACTCCCATCACTGGGTTAACTCCTCTAATCCATCCCACACCGTGGCTCGAGTGATCTTTGTAAGAACATCAGGTTCATCGTGTCATTCCCTGGTGACAGTGTCTTGTGGACTTTAGGATGAAGTATGCATCCATGGGCTTGGCAGGGGAGGGCCCTTCTCCACACTTTCCCGGGCCTCTGCGGTTCTGTGTTCATGTACATGCTCCCCTCTCTTTACCTGGGCTTTGACCAGTGTAGTTACCGGCCAGGCCGATCATCCTTTGCTCTGCTGATGCAGCTACTTGTCACCTCTCCAAGACGCTGTCTCTGACTCTCTGGTTTAATTGCATGCCCCTCCTCTGTGCTCCCATGGGGGACAGCACACACTGCTGTCATTGCTTTATCCTGGTTAGTTACATTTGCTTTTCGATTTGTGGCAGAACCAGGTCATTGATAAGGAGGAAAAGCATAATGGTCGTGATAGTGAAAGTAGTATTAATAGTTGCTTTGATTGTGTTAAAAAACTTAGTTTATTTTATATAACAAAATAGCATTTTTTTCTCACATCATTAAATATTCTTCTAAAATTTTAAAGAGCTTCTTCATATCCCAACATGTGGATAAACCATAAAGTATGTAACCAGTTCCCTTTTATGGTCCTTTAGTTGTTTCAAGGTTTTTCATTTTTATTAAGAAGGCTAGAGCGAACATTCTTGGACATATATTTTTGTATGCATCTCTGATTTTTGGGGGGGGGGGATGTAAATAAATTCTTAGAAGTAGAGTACACCAATTTATAATCTCACCTATAATATATCTATGTGTGTATCCATTTCACTATTTCCTTAAATTGTATTTTTAAACCTTTGTCAATTTTATCACACATAAAATCGTGTGATAATGGAGTTCTATCTATTTCTATTGGATTTTTCCTCTTTTATTAGTGCCTGCTATAGATGAAGGTTATTAACATGTCATAAATGTGATTTGATTTTCCATTTTGTCATCCCCTTTTAATTTAGTTTGTGGTAGATTTTTCATTTAAATTTCAAAAATATTTTTAATCTTTTTATTCAGGTAAACATTAACCTGTATTTTCTTCTAGTTCTTTAATGGCTTTACTTTTTTTATGATAACTTATTTAGCCTATCTCAAATCTATTTTGGTATAGGATATAAGAGGGAGATTTGAGATTTTACAGTGTTTTTGCCATTGATTGACCAGTATTCCTCATCTCTTTTATTAATAATCCTGTCTTTGGCCACTGACTTGAAAGGACATTTTTTAATGTATTTAAGGCAGTATGTAATGTAACAAAAATAGCAGCTGTGCTCCCAATGTTGCTCTGTGCAAGCTTTATAAGCAGTATCTCCTTTGAGCCTTACCTCAGTCCTAGGGATATTATTGTTATTCCCTTCTTTTTAGGGCTGACAGTACAGAGGCTTAGGTTTAGTAGTTTGCTTAAGGGCGCATAGCGAGCAAGCAGCTGAGCCTGCATTTGCACAGGACGTCTGATTCCTTAAATGCTGCCACAATGTTTCCTTGTTTTCATACATTTATGCTTCAAATTCAACTTCAGAATCATTTTGTCAAGTTACCAAGACATAAGCCCAACTAATAAACAAGAAATCCCATTGGTGGTTTTTTTAAGCCATATTAAATGTATAAGTAAATATAGATTAACTTAAGTTGAATTACCCTCTTCACTATGTTAAATATTTTGATTCCTGATCACGTCGTGTCTCTCTTTGTTCTTATTTTCTTCTAGGTCTTTCCATGCACTTTTGCCATTTTTTTAAATGCAGGCACTTTGTAGTTCTTGTTTATTTTTGAATAGTGCCTATTTTTTGCTGCCGTTGTGCCACAGATCTTTCTGTGGTATTTCCTCAGTGCAGACTTGTTGATGGGTAGGTGGGTGGCTGCAGGAATAGCCCTGGTTTCTACCCCTCCCTCTGCTCCCACCCATTGGAACAAAAGGCCTGATGGTTGGTGCTTGTGCCTTCAGCATTTAGCTCAATGTCAGAGACATAAAGTCCCATGCTATAAATATTTGTTGAATTAAAGACTCTTTACCAGTTATCAAATGGCATTTACCCTGGGTTTCGGCTTTCTTAGACTAGTGTGAGAGGGCTGAGTCTGTACCCAGCTCTGACACTGACGAGGCGAGTCTGCGTCAGCCACTTGCTCTCTCTGAGCTTAACTGTTCTCATTTGTAAAATGTGGGACTGTGTGCTTCTACCATGGGAGTATGAAACTTTTAATTGAATGATTTCTGGGATTAAAATGAAGGAAGGTTAAATGTCACTGTTCATCAACCCAAACTGTTCACTTCTCTGGGAAAGAAATTGGGTAAAGAAGTGATGTAGGTGATCTCAAGAACACAGGGCAGGTGCCGTTTTGGGAGGTGAGCAGTGGGAAGGGATGGCCTCCCAGCTGGCATCTGCACCCTTCCTGGGCTCATTCCAGGTTGTCTTTAAATGCTTCACTGCTTTTGTCACAAATTCACAGATGAAGACCTCTCCTGGCTCAGCTATACCCTGATCTCTGACTGCGATGACAGTGCTGCGAGGTGCCTGTCAATGAAATTCCTTATCCAGTGTGCTTCTGCCACCCACTTCACCTGTGAATGGGGAGAAGAGACCTTTGAGAGACTATTCAAATGAAAAGCAATCTATTTTTTCTGAACATTCATTATAAAATCATCAATGCACAGGGGTTTTTTCTTATTTTTCGTTTGTCCCGTCCTCCCCCCGACCCCCACCCCGGCCTTCCTCTTTATCTCTTTGGATTTTCACTGGAGCCATTCTGGTCTTGCAGGGACATTCACACAACCACTGGGAAGATCAAGAGAGCTGTGCTGCAGTTCACTCCTGCTAGCTGGACCTATGTTCGATGGTTTGACCCCAAATCTTCTTTTCAGAGAGTGGCTGGAATATACCTTTTCATGATCATCTGGCAGGTATTTTTTAAGGTGCCCAGAAGCAGGGGGCAAAACAAAAAACAAAGTAGCAACCTTTCAGGAATTTAGGGTTAATGCTAGTTTCCATTGCTTACCAGCTAGATGCTTTAGAAGATATAATATTATGCAGCTGGCATGTAGGATAATTAAACAAAGTGATGTTACTTATGCCTAATGTCTTGCTTTATCATAAAGACATATTAAAATATGGATCTTTGAATTACAAATTAGAAAGAGATTCGATTCTGTAAAAAAAAATCATGTTTATCATCCATCATCCAGTAAGTTAAGCGTTGGATTGCCTTTTAGAATGATCATTTTCAAGACCAAAGGAACAAATGAGAAGGCTTTTCTTACATTCGTAATTCAGTGTCTATTGGTTAAAATTGTACCTCAGCTATTAGTCCTTTGGGTAGTTTGTAGAGCTCTAAATAAGCTTTCTACTGCCTGTGAGGAATTGGAGACTTTTGGTGATGTCAGTCCTCCAGAGAGTTGTCCAGGTAGGCCATTTCATGATGGAAGTAATTCATACCACCGGGGGTCTTGGCAAAGATTATCATACATCTCTGTTTTCTAGAGACAGTCTTTTTTGTTGATCCTCCCATGCCCGGGTTGTTTCACAACTTTTGGAGACTAGCCAAGGGAAACCAGCTTTTGCCTAAAGAGTCTTTCAGAATCATCAGAGATATTACATTTTGGACAATAAACAGAAAATACTCCCAACATAAGGAAGAAAAATCAGCAGATGTCACTTTTAAGACAGGCAATCTTCCTTGCCCATACGTGGAGAATAATAATACCTATCTCAATAACAGGAGTTTGGCCGGGCGCAGTGGTTCACACCCGTAATCCTGCTCTTTGGGAGGCTGAGGCAGGAGGATCTTTTAAGCCCAGGAGTTCGAGACCAGCCTGAGCAACATAGCCAGACCCTGTCTCTCTAAAAAATAGAAAAATTAGCCAGGCATGGTGGCACGCTTCTGTGGTCCCAGCTATTCAGGAGGCTGAGGCAGGAGGATCTCTTGAGCCCAGGAGCTTGAGGTTTCAGTGAGCTACAATGATGCCACTACGCTGTAGCCTGGGCAACAGAGTGAGACTCTGTCTCAAAAAAAATAAATAAATAAGAGGAGTTTATGTATACAGAAGTATATGTGAAGAGCTAAATAATCATCTTGGTTTGGAGAAGTCAGTATTTATAAAAATGGAACTGTGAATGGATTAGGATGAAGCTTTGCCTTATTAGAGCCAATGTCATAGAAAGCATGAAGATTTTTTTTCTCTAAAAGGAGGAATGATTGGATTTTTCAAGGAGAGATAGAATCATGCTCCTAGACTGGAACCACCTGGAAGTGGACTATTTTTTATTTTATATTCTTGAAGTCAGCGCTGTGGGAAAACAACACACACTTTATGTAGTTGAAGTGAACCTGTCAGTCTGTGTGGTGTGTTCTGCAAGCACAGTGACTTTTCTGTAGTTTCTGACCCCTGTTTGGGATCTGGAGCCAGCTCTGGGCAGAGAGCAGCCACGTCCCAGCCACAGTGTCTTTTGTGCTGCCTGGGACTCATCATGATGAACTTCAGGAGGGTGCTAACCTCAGGGAGAAGTACCACTGCCCCTCGGTGACACTTGGGCCAACCCTTCACACCTCCTTTTAAGAGGTAACTTTGGTTGAGGATCTGCTCCGTGCCAGTCCCAGGCATGTGCTGTACCAGTACATGGTCATCTCTCAGGGTGCATCTCAAGCTTCTTTGGTTGTTAAAGAGCTTTCTTATCTACAGTTGGATTTCTTTTAGAGCTGGCCTGATTCCTGGAAGGCTGCATAGGTGTTCCACGGCATGTGTTTGTTTTCACGATTTCTGTAGGCTCTGAGCATTTCTCTCCTTATTATCCCAGAGGGTCACACACATGAGCCAAGTGACAATCATGCAAACCAAAAAACATGACAAATAGCTGATGCCCTGAGCCCCCGTATGCCCCTCCCACCACCCCGGAACCTCCCGCTAGGCCCCAGTTCGTCTGTGCCCATGTGATACTGGCGGTTAGCAAGTTTGAACAGCAACCCTTGGAAGACCCCATCCATTTTCTGAAAATGCTTTGAACATATCATTTATTTTTCGTTGTAGAATGTCTGTTTTAGGAATATGTGATTATAACTTAGCATGACTTGACTAATTTCTCCTTTTTTCAGCTGACCGAGTTAAATACCTTCTTCTTGAAGCATATCTTTGTGTTCCAAGCCAGCCATCCATTAAGTTGGTGTAGAATTCTCTTCATTGGTGTCATCACAGCTCCCACAGTGAGGTAATTCTGTACAAGCCTGACCGCCACTTGAGGACATTAACCTGCTTTATATTGTCCTGTTTATCATAAGGAAAGTCACATGAACGAGGAGATTTTCTGTGAAAATACCATTCTAAAGAATTATATATCCAGAATATGAAGAAAATGTTTTGATCTCAGACTTCAGTAACATTACCGGGGCTTTAAAAGAAGGCAAATCATCAACACCATCCCAATAGTATTGTCCATTATTTTCCAATCCCTTTATCATTGTTCACTGCTGGTCTTTTTTTTTTTTTTTGCCTGCTAAACGTAATATTAATATTAGAAAAAATTAGTAGCAGTGACACCAAGTTTTTTTAAAATGAGATTATTGGAAAATAAAAAGTTTTTATGGTAGAATGAAAGTCATAAATTTTTAGAATGAGACTTTATTAGTTTTTTTAGACCCAATTAAACTTAATTTCCTTTTAAAAACATGCTTCCTGTAGTCATCCAGGATGACTGAGATAAGCTTGGGCGTTCCTGCCGTTATTCACCTAGATTCAAGTAGGGCCCTTGCGGCGAGGCTCACTCAGAGACTGTCCCTTATGGAGATCGAACCCAGTGAAGTCCAAAGCAAACGTTTTCATTTGTTCCATTTTTTCCATTTAGAAATGACATTTGGGTTTTATAGCTAATATGGAGTACTGGCATTGAACAGTAGCAACAGCAAAGATCTGCCAAGATATAAATATAATCTAAGCAGTTAAAAGAATTAGCTTTTCAGAAGCTATAGACTTGCTTAGTTCATCGTTTTTAATGTGCTTGCAAACCACACAAGTAGAGAGCCTCACTTGCCAAGGAGAGTAGATGTTCACCT
>NW_012144966.1:7123590-7168726 GCF_000956105.1 Propithecus coquereli | reverse complement strand
CTTCTGTACTTCCTACATAACACTATTTATAATGCTGTACTCCAGAAGGAGGGCAAGGACCAACCTGAGCTACACTGGGGGAGAGGAAGAGAAATGATGTTCATTGAGCACTGATTTTGTACCAAGCTCTGTACTGGGCATGTACATGACTAGAAATGTACTGGACATTTCATTATGTTATTGCAGGTAAATTTTTATAATTTTAGCATATAATCATAATAACCCTATGAAATACTAATGATGATAGTTTTAATTATATTCACTGCACTAAATTTATTAACGTAAGAGTGGACAGAGAGGCATTAAGATATTTTGAAAAACAAGGTTGGAATAAGAAGAAATAAGAAGAATTTGCTAAATAACAACACTTGGTGACAAAGTTTAATTAACCAAATAACTTAGATATTAAATAGTTTTTCACCTGAAACAGGAAGGCATTTAAATTTAATTTAAATAATGCATCTTGAGCTTTTTTTTTTTTTTTTTTTTTTTTTATGTATACATTAGGAAATAATGAAATGTCAACAACTTTTTCCAAAACAGTGCATTACTAAAAGGAAATGTATGTTTCTTCACGGTACCCAGTTTTGTTTATTTTTCCAACCATGGTCTCTTGTGTTTCTCAGCTTTTCTTCATGCATCTTCTGCCTAATTTTGCCGAGTGCTGGTGGGATCAAGTCATTCTGGACATTCTGTTGTGCAACGGTGGCGGCATTTGGCTGGGCATGGTCGTCTGCCGGTTTTTAGAGATGAGGACTTACCACTGGGCAAGTTTCAAGTGAGTCGCCACCTTTTTGGACATTAGTCACAATTTTTCATGATGTATATTTAAGTGCTTTGGAAGGAGTCAATTATAAATTCCATATTAATAATTGAAACTCACAAATGATAATAAACCTAATTTCAAGCATTTGTCCAGAAAATGCTAAATCATTTATAATTTTCTCTTTCCCTCCCCATATATTCAGAGGGTCCCAAAACCCTCATGATTCAAAATGTTTCTCAAATCCATCCCCGATTTTCTATCCCGCTGCCTCAGCCTGGATTCAGACTCCCATCACTGGGTTAACTCTTCTAATCCATCCCACACCGTGGCTCGAGTGATCTTTGTAAGAACATCAGGTTCATCGTGTCATTCCCTGGTGACAGTGTCTTGTGGACTTTAGGATGAAGTATGCATCCATGGGCTTGGCAGGGGAGGGCCCTTCTCCACACTTTCCCGGGCCTCTGCGGTTCTGTGTTCATGTACATGCTCCCCTCTCTTTACCTGGGCTTTGACCTGTGTAGTTACCGGCCAGGCCGATCATCCTTTGCTCTGCTGATGCAGCTACTTGTCACCTCTCCAAGACGCTGTCTCTGACTCTCTGGTTTAATTGCATGCCCCTCCTCTGTGCTCCCATGGGGGACAGCACACACTGCTGTCATTGCTTTATCCTGGTTAGTTACATTTGCTTTTCGATTTGTGGCAGAACCAGGTCATTGATAAGGAGGAAAAGCATAATGGTCGTGATAGTGAAAGTAGTATTAATAGTTGCTTTGATTGTGTTAAAAAACTTAGTTTATTTTATATAACAAAATAGCATTTTTTTCTCACATCATTAAATATTCTTCTAAAATTTTAAAGAGCTTCTTCATATCCCAACATGTGGATAAACCATAAAGTATGTAACCAGTTCCCTTTTATGGTCCTTTAGTTGTTTCAAGGTTTTTCATTTTTATTAAGAAGGCTAGAGCGAACATTCTTGGACATATATTTTTGTATGCATCTCTGATTTTTGGGGGGGGGGATGTAAATAAATTCTTAGAAGTAGAGTACACCAATTTATAATCTCACCTATAATATATCTATGTGTGTATCCATTTCACTATTTCCTTAAATTGTATTTTTAAACCTTTGTCAATTTTATCACACATAAAATCGTGTGATAATGGAGTTCTATCTATTTCTATTGGATTTTTCCTCTTTTATTAGTGCCTGCTATAGATGAAGGTTATTAACATGTCATAAATGTGATTTGATTTTCCATTTTGTCATCCCCTTTTAATTTAGTTTGTGGTAGATTTTTCATTTAAATTTCAAAAATATTTTTAATCTTTTTATTCAGGTAAACATTAACCTGTATTTTCTTCTAGTTCTTTAATGGCTTTACTTTTTTTATGATAACTTATTTAGCCTATCTCAAATCTATTTTGGTATAGGATATAAGAGGGAGATTTGAGATTTTACAGTGTTTTTGCCATTGATTGACCAGTATTCCTCATCTCTTTTATTAATAATCCTGTCTTTGGCCACTGACTTGAAAGGACATTTTTTAATGTATTTAAGGCAGTATGTAATGTAACAAAAATAGCAGCTGTGCTCCCAGTGTTGCTCTGTGCAAGCTTTATAAGCAGTATCTCCTTTGAGCCTTACCTCAGTCCTAGGGATATTATTGTTATTCCCTTCTTTTTAGGGCTGACAGTACAGAGGCTTAGGTTTAGTAGTTTGCTTAAGGGCGCATAGCGAGCAAGCAGCTGAGCCTGCATTTGCACAGGACGTCTGATTCCTTAAATGCTGCCACAATGTTTCCTTGTTTTCATACATTTATGCTTCAAATTCAACTTCAGAATCATTTTGTCAAGTTACCAAGACATAAGCCCAACTAATAAACAAGAAATCCCATTGGTGGTTTTTTTAAGCCATATTAAATGTATAAGTAAATATAGATTAACTTAAGTTGAATTACCCTCTTCACTATGTTAAATATTTTGATTCCTGATCACGTCGTGTCTCTCTTTGTTCTTATTTTCTTCTAGGTCTTTCCATGCACTTTTGCCATTTTTTTAAATGCAGGCACTTTGTAGTTCTTGTTTATTTTTGAATAGTGCCTATTTTTTGCTGCCGTTGTGCCACAGATCTTTCTGTGGTATTTCCTCAGTGCAGACTTGTTGATGGGTAGGTGGGTGGCTGCAGGAATAGCCCTGGTTTCTACCCCTCCCTCTGCTCCCACCCATTGGAACAAAAGGCCTGATGGTTGGTGCTTGTGCCTTCAGCATTTAGCTCAATGTCAGAGACATAAAGTCCCATGCTATAAATATTTGTTGAATTAAAGACTCTTTACCAGTTATCAAATGGCATTTACCCTGGGTTTCGGCTTTCTTAGACTAGTGTGAGAGGGCTGAGTCTGTACCCAGCTCTGACACTGACGAGGCGAGTCTGCGTCAGCCACTTGCTCTCTCTGAGCTTAACTGTTCTCATTTGTAAAATGTGGGACTGTGTGCTTCTACCATGGGAGTATGAAACTTTTAATTGAATGATTTCTGGGATTAAAATGAAGGAAGGTTAAATGTCACTGTTCATCAACCCAAACTGTTCACTTCTCTGGGAAAGAAATTGGGTAAAGAAGTGATGTAGGTGATCTCAAGAACACAGGGCAGGTGCCGTTTTGGGAGGTGAGCAGTGGGAAGGGATGGCCTCCCAGCTGGCATCTGCACCCTTCCTGGGCTCATTCCAGGTTGTCTTTAAATGCTTCACTGCTTTTGTCACAAATTCACAGATGAAGACCTCTCCTGGCTCAGCTATACCCTGATCTCTGACTGCGATGACAGTGCTGCGAGGTGCCTGTCAATGAAATTCCTTATCCAGTGTGCTTCTGCCACCCACTTCACCTGTGAATGGGGAGAAGAGACCTTTGAGAGACTATTCAAATGAAAAGCAATCTATTTTTTCTGAACATTCATTATAAAATCATCAATGCACAGGGGTTTTTTCTTATTTTTCGTTTGTCCCGTCCTCCCCCCGACCCCCACCCCGGCCTTCCTCTTTATCTCTTTGGATTTTCACTGGAGCCATTCTGGTCTTGCAGGGACATTCACACAACCACTGGGAAGATCAAGAGAGCTGTGCTGCAGTTCACTCCTGCTAGCTGGACCTATGTTCGATGGTTTGACCCCAAATCTTCTTTTCAGAGAGTGGCTGGAATATACCTTTTCATGATCATCTGGCAGGTATTTTTTAAGGTGCCCAGAAGCAGGGGGCAAAACAAAAAACAAAGTAGCAACCTTTCAGGAATTTAGGGTTAATGCTAGTTTCCATTGCTTACCAGCTAGATGCTTTAGAAGATATAATATTATGCAGCTGGCATGTAGGATAATTAAACAAAGTGATGTTACTTATGCCTAATGTCTTGCTTTATCATAAAGACATATTAAAATATGGATCTTTGAATTACAAATTAGAAAGAGATTCGATTCTGTAAAAAAAAATCATGTTTATCATCCATCATCCAGTAAGTTAAGCGTTGGATTGCCTTTTAGAATGATCATTTTCAAGACCAAAGGAACAAATGAGAAGGCTTTTCTTACATTCGTAATTCAGTGTCTATTGGTTAAAATTGTACCTCAGCTATTAGTCCTTTGGGTAGTTTGTAGAGCTCTAAATAAGCTTTCTACTGCCTGTGAGGAATTGGAGACTTTTGGTGATGTCAGTCCTCCAGAGAGTTGTCCAGGTAGGCCATTTCATGATGGAAGTAATTCATACCACCGGGGGTCTTGGCAAAGATTATCATACATCTCTGTTTTCTAGAGACAGTCTTTTTTGTTGATCCTCCCATGCCCGGGTTGTTTCACAACTTTTGGAGACTAGCCAAGGGAAACCAGCTTTTGCCTAAAGAGTCTTTCAGAATCATCAGAGATATTACATTTTGGACAATAAACAGAAAATACTCCCAACATAAGGAAGAAAAATCAGCAGATGTCACTTTTAAGACAGGCAATCTTCCTTGCCCATACGTGGAGAATAATAATACCTATCTCAATAACAGGAGTTTGGCCGGGCGCAGTGGTTCACACCCGTAATCCTGCTCTTTGGGAGGCTGAGGCAGGAGGATCTTTTAAGCCCAGGAGTTCGAGACCAGCCTGAGCAACATAGCCAGACCCTGTCTCTCTAAAAAATAGAAAAATTAGCCAGGCATGGTGGCACGCTTCTGTGGTCCCAGCTATTCAGGAGGCTGAGGCAGGAGGATCTCTTGAGCCCAGGAGCTTGAGGTTTCAGTGAGCTACAATGATGCCACTACGCTGTAGCCTGGGCAACAGAGTGAGACTCTGTCTCAAAAAAAATAAATAAATAAGAGGAGTTTATGTATACAGAAGTATATGTGAAGAGCTAAATAATCATCTTGGTTTGGAGAAGTCAGTATTTATAAAAATGGAACTGTGAATGGATTAGGATGAAGCTTTGCCTTATTAGAGCCAATGTCATAGAAAGCATGAAGATTTTTTTTCTCTAAAAGGAGGAATGATTGGATTTTTCAAGGAGAGATAGAATCATGCTCCTAGACTGGAACCACCTGGAAGTGGACTATTTTTTATTTTATATTCTTGAAGTCAGCGCTGTGGGAAAACAACACACACTTTATGTAGTTGAAGTGAACCTGTCAGTCTGTGTGGTGTGTTCTGCAAGCACAGTGACTTTTCTGTAGTTTCTGACCCCTGTTTGGGATCTGGAGCCAGCTCTGGGCAGAGAGCAGCCACGTCCCAGCCACAGTGTCTTTTGTGCTGCCTGGGACTCACCATGATGAACTTCAGGAGGGTGCTAACCTCAGGGAGAAGTACCACTGCCCCTCGGTGACACTTGGGCCAACCCTTCACACCTCCTTTTAAGAGGTAACTTTGGTTGAGGATCTGCTCCATGCCAGTCCCAGGCATGTGCTGTACCAGTACATGGTCATCTCTCAGGGTGCATCTCAAGCTTCTTTGGTTGTTAAAGAGCTTTCTTATCTACAGTTGGATTTCTTTTAGAGCTGGCCTGATTCCTGGAAGGCTGCATAGGTGTTCCACGGCATGTGTTTGTTTTCACGATTTCTGTAGGCTCTGAGCATTTCTCTCCTTATTATCCCAGAGGGTCACACACATGAGCCAAGTGACAATCATGCAAACCAAAAAACATGACAAATAGCTGATGCCCTGAGCCCCCGTATGCCCCTCCCACCACCCCGGAACCTCCCGCTAGGCCCCAGTTCGTCTGTGCCCATGTGATACTGGCGGTTAGCAAGTTTGAACAGCAACCCTTGGAAGACCCCATCCATTTTCTGAAAATGCTTTGAACATATCATTTATTTTTCGTTGTAGAATGTCTGTTTTAGGAATATGTGATTATAACTTAGCATGACTTGACTAATTTCTCCTTTTTTCAGCTGACCGAGTTAAATACCTTCTTCTTGAAGCATATCTTTGTGTTCCAAGCCAGCCATCCATTAAGTTGGTGTAGAATTCTCTTCATTGGTGTCATCACAGCTCCCACAGTGAGGTAATTCTGTACAAGCCTGACCGCCACTTGAGGACATTAACCTGCTTTATATTGTCCTGTTTATCATAAGGAAAGTCACATGAACGAGGAGATTTTCTCTGAAAATACCATTCTAAAGAATTATATATCCAGAATATGAAGAAAATGTTTTGATCTCAGACTTCAGTAACATTACCGGGGCTTTAAAAGAAGGCAAATCATCAACACCATCCCAATAGTATTGTCCATTATTTTCCAATCCCTTTATCATTGTTCACTGCTGGTCTTTTTTTTTTTTTTTGCCTGCTAAACGTAATATTAATATTAGAAAAAATTAGTAGCAGTGACACCAAGTTTTTTTAAAATGAGATTATTGGAAAATAAAAAGTTTTTATGGTAGAATGAAAGTCATAAATTTTTAGAATGAGACTTTATTAGTTTTTTTAGACCCAATTAAACTTAATTTCCTTTTAAAAACATGCTTCCTGTAGTCATCCAGGATGACTGAGATAAGCTTGGGCGTTCCTGCCGTTATTCACCTAGATTCAAGTAGGGCCCTTGCGGCGAGGCTCACTCAGAGACTGTCCCTTATGGAGATCGAACCCAGTGAAGTCCAAAGCAAACGTTTTCATTTGTTCCATTTTTTCCATTTAGAAATGACATTTGGGTTTTATAGCTAATATGGAGTACTGGCATTGAACAGTAGCAACAGCAAAGATCTGCCAAGATATAAATATAATCTAAGCAGTTAAAAGAATTAGCTTTTCAGAAGCTATAGACTTGCTTAGTTCATCGTTTTTAATGTGCTTGCAAACCACACAAGTAGAGAGCCTCACTTGCCAAGGAGAGTAGATGTTCACCTTGATTCAACAGAGCCTGCTCTCTTAGCCAGCTCCTCTTGTTGTCATTCATTATTACCAAAAAAAAAAAAAAAATCCCCAAATCCTGGATTGAACAAACCAAGTAAGTCATGTCTGAGTTCTGTGGAGTGAAGGCCAAAAGTTCCATCTCCTCTTTTTTTTGTGATCCCAAAAGGAAAGGAACAGTTGGTAAACCTGCAGCCCTTTGAAACTTTGTAGACTAGTGGTCTGATGCAGTCGTAATCTTATAAATGCTGTTTCCCTTAATGGTTTCGAGTCCTCTTTTAAAGTATAATTTAACTTGAGACTTTACATTTATTTTCAGGAAAGATTAGCAGCAGCTCCTTAGTGAAATTAAGAGCAATCAACAAAGTCAGCAAGAACAGGAAGAGATTTCCTCTTAGAAAACAAAACAGCAAATCACATATGATTTATCATGAAGTTTCAATATTGTTAAAAATTCCAAAACAAAAACTAGAGACTAAAAATCCAGTGTTTCGAACTTCTGATAGCTCCTCAAAATTTTGCCGAACCTAATGGATTTCCACACAATTCTTTTTTTAAAAAAAAAAAATCAGCCACTTTCCCTGCTTTTACACTGCTTGAGGCTTCCCGTGTAAGGAGGTGCTTTGACAAGTTACCTGGGAAGATGGAAGTGTAGTAATGGATTTTAACCCAGCCATCCCAGGTAACAAATGCCAGGCCCTAAAAGGAGAGAGAGTACTTACAGTCTTCAGGATAAATTGTACACACCACATCTCCATTTTCTTCCTTTTTCATTAGACTTTCACACGAATCTGCTGTGAGAAGATATTTGAGTGAACATTCTTTTAATCTGATAATATAAAGTGCAGTATAAGGAGATAGGTGCAGTTAGAGGGTAAAGTAGCTGAACTGGTAAAGGCAAATTAGATAATGACTATGTAAAGTTAGGGGAAAACCGACATTCTTGATAACTGGAATTCTTCACTCTGTTCTTTGGGGTGAGGAGGTGATAGTTCATGGATGAGCTTTAGGTATCTGTGAATCCCCTGAAGTTTAATGTGAAAGTCTGCGCCTTTGTGATAGCTTTCCTCAAATCCTCAAAGAAGTCTGTGATCCCAAAAAGATGGTGAGCTCCTGGTTCAGATGCTACTTCCGAAGGGGTGAATTGAGTCTCGGGGGTACTTACGAGACACTAAGCTACACTGTCCCGTATGGCAGCCACTCACCACGTGTGGCTGTTGAGCACTAGAAATGGGGCCAGTCTACACTGAAATGTGCTGCACGTGTCAACTACACACCAGATTTTGAAGAGCTGGTGCCAGAACAGAGTATAAAATACCTCATTATAATGTTTTAATATATTGGTTCAAATATTGGTTTAAGTAACATTTATCATTAAAATGAATTTTCTCTGTTCCTTTTTACTTTTTAAACATGACCACTAGAGAATTTAAAATTGCATTCATGGCTTGTATTCTATTTCTGTGGTATGGTGCTGTTCCAGGCCTTTTGACTCCATGTCATTGCCTCTTCCCATCTTGTCAGTAATATTCAAAGTCATTGGCATTCAGTGATGGTGGAGTGCACCTGGGATCCCATTCCAGTTTCTGAGAGCCAAAAAATGTGTGTGTTTCTAGCCTGGTTACAGCCAGCAACCTTTGCCCTGGAGAGAGCCGGAGGAGACGATTAGTGGGACAGTGCAGGTGACCCTCTGGAATCATCTCCAAAGCACCAGGGGCTGAAACACCTACGTGGGGTTGCACAGGGCCATGAGAGTCTTGTCACTGAATCAAGACTGCCTTTGCCAGTCATCTGGCTCTTTAAGCTGTGCTCCCTGCCCTCCAGCCTAACCCGAATTGGGAATCTCTGACAGGAATGTTCCTGCAGGCACTGGCCAGCTTTCTGTTCCCTTGAATAAAGCTAGTCCAGGCAGCTTGAATAATGGAACAAGGCGGGACATTTTTTATATTCAGGCCATCAAAGTGATTTAATTATGTGTTGACTTTTTGGTCTTCCAGAAGCTCTCAATGAATTCCAACTTTGTTCTTTCAGACAGTACTATGCTTACCTCACCGACACGCAGTGCAAACGCGTAGGAACACAGTGCTGGGTGTTTGGGTGAGTAATCTATTATTGTGGAGGTTGAAAACACCTTGAGCCCCTCAATTTCTTTGGATATTTCTTGTCTTTCGGTGTGTAATTTTCCTATGAAGGCAGGTGAACAAGGTTTGCTGCTGTTTTTTTTTTTTTTTTTACACATCTTTCATCTCTAATATTCCCTTTTCTGATTTAAGCGTAGTTACTTGGCAAATTATAGAAAGAGAGTATAGAAATTGCTCTTTTTAAAAAAGTATTAGGAAAACAGAAGATATTTCCCACATACAATTCAAGAGACCTTGTTTTATGAAATAAATTAGAGAGAAAATGGATTGGTCGAATCCCCTCTGACTGTTCTCGAGTTTGGGACATCATCCTGTCATGGGCTTACGCACACCATGTGTTACTTGCACATCAGAAGGACTTCTTGAAACAGCTGCTTTCATTATACTGAAGTATAACTTTAGTGTTCCAAAAAGAAATAACACACAGCATGGTCATAATTTATTGTCCTATTATAGATTTAAATGCTACATCTTAATTTACTATTATTTAACTGACTGGAAAGAGGCCTTAGCTTATCTGGTTTCACACCCTACTGTTAAACATGAGACCCTCTTCAGTATCTCAGGTAAGTCCTTCTTGTGCTTAAACATCAGCAACAATTTACCATCCCGTTTAGCAGCGGAGGTTCCAGAGACATCCAGGAAAACTATGCGTGAAGTTCAGTCTCTGAAATAGTGTAGATTCAAGACCTAACCTAGGTTCTAAATTGAGTGTGTCAGTATAAAGAAAATTTGAGGTAAACCTATAGTAGAGAAGAAATTATTTTCGCACATTTTTAAACCATACATTTTCCAATTGAAAAGTAATACATGCACATCAATAAAAATTCAGAGAAGTATAATAGAGAAGAAACTAAAGATCAGCCAGAGAAGTCAACCATTCAGAGATAATCACTGTTAATATTTCAATGCCATTCCTCTCAAACATTTTTCTCCGCGCGCGTGTGTGTATGCGCGCGAACCCAGTTCTCATTTCAGATTCTGAGCGTTTACCTATAGTTTTAAATAAATGTTAAGGTTAGATTTAGGCAAGTTCCTCCCCACCCCCAGAAGACAAAGGGCCATTGTCATTTGTTTTTCATAAATTCTGTGGCATAAGCTGATTTTCCTATCCAAAGTGACTGCAGCTTAAAGGGTGATAAGATGGATTTAGTTTCCCATTTTGTAAAATAGCAGGAGGGAGAGTGCACACATCTCCCAGATTTCTGATTAGACAGAGTCAGGGCACCCCGCTGTAGAGGGAAAGACGTGGGCCGCTCCTTCTTAAGGTCTTGTCCAAGGAGGAAACGACCTCTCCTGCATTTGAGCTCTTCTCCCCAACCCGCATGCTTTCCATCCGCATTTTCCTCCATATTTAAATGTACTTGGCAAGGTCTAATTCTCCTGTGGAGTGGATGTTTTCCACAGAACTGTATCAATTTACCTGTTGAGGAAAAGATGTGTATCAAAGAGAGAGGTATCGTTATGATAGAATTTCTCTCTGCAGCCAAAGAGTGCAGTCCCCATGGTGGGAGAAACAGCAAAGGTAAATGACACCGAAGAGTGGTAGAAAATGTGGCTTCAGAATGTTGTGCCTTGTGGGAAAGTGATTAAAATAAAGCTGAATGCAAAGGAGAGATCATTTGGCTATTTTCGAATGCTTCATTGAGAATTGAGAACTCCCAGAACAGTGTGAGATCAAGATTAATGAATCTTGTGAGAAGCGGTGAGCCGCGCTGAAAAATAACAAATCCCTCTTGATAAATCACACAGGGCGGATCCACCTGTGTGCTTGAACACCAGCGAGAGCTGCCCCCTGTGAAGTCCCCACTGCCAGCAGGTGGAGGTGGACCGAGTCACAGGCTCCAGCTCTCCTCTGAGTGTTTGCCTGGAGGCCCCCACCCCCTTTTGTCTTTATTTCCTCTCCTATCAAAACGGAAAACACTTAAATGTCTGATTTCCTTTAGTAACTAGTAGCTGCTTTATAATAATGGCTTTCTTGTCACTAATTTTGGAATGATCCCAGGCTTTAGCAAGATGTGGAGACATTAGAGGGAGCAGAGCAGCAGTGCCCCATATAGTATAATGACATCCCAGAGGTGCCTTGGGGGAGGGGGAGGGCAAAGGTCAAATAGGACCATCTTCCTGAGGTTTCTTTCCCACCATGCCACATCTCTTTCTCCTGAAGGCGGGGAGGGGCCCTTTCTCTTCTGTACGTAGCGTACCCCAAGAGGTTTGTATGAATTACTTGCTCAGTAACTTACCATGCCTTCCTCAATAGTTGTCCTGTAGATCTGAGCTTTTGATTAAAGGTGTTGCACACAGCAGAGACAGGGCTCCATCCAGCTCGGGAGTGGGAACCCTGCCAGGGAGAAAGCTGCAGTGTGGAAAAGTCGGCCCCTTCTATGTTGAGAAGTCACGTTATGTTCCTCCAGCCCTGTGGGAGTTTTAGGGCCAGACCGATACGAACAAATTCCCCAGGTGTGCAGTTTATGTCATCTTTGTCTTTTCCCCCACTCCATATAAATGAGCTTCTATGCCTCAGAAAGAGAGTGTTAGTTTAAAAAGAAAAGATGTTTCATCCCTTGGTCCTGGGAGGAAGGCAGCCACACTTTGGCTGGAACAGTCACTGTCCCTTTTCCTGAGAGTCCTTAGGGTGGGTGGGTGAGTCCACGCTACCTGAGGGCCCAGGACTGGGTCCTGCCTGTGAGGGGCGCCCACCAGTGTCCTCGCTGCACATCATCTCCTCCTGCTGATGCCTTCGTTGCAGTAGCTTCCACCTCTGCTGCTCTGCTAAACTGTTCTCTCCAAGGTCGGTGCCAAACCAGCAAGTCTTCTCCATCCTCTTCTTGCATCTTCTGCAGTGTCTGCCTTCTCCGAGTGGTCCTCTTCCTGCAGTGACATCCGTCCCCGGTTTCTTTTGCTGGCTTCCCATTCCTCCCCTGCCTCCCACTACAACTTCTCACAACTGCGGCTGTTCTTGCAGGCACAGAGCTCCGGCTGTCTGAAGCACAGACGCAGCTGTGAAGCACGGGGACCCTTCCAGGAGAAGGGAACAGGCTGAGGGGGACAGACATCAGAGGCTTCCCTTCCCAGCACGACTGGGTCACTGCTATCCTGCTGGCAAAGCTTTATAACCATTTTCCCTTCACCCGACCTCCTCGAGACTGTCTGTTCATCGCATCCGCCCTTTATCCTGCGGCTCCCCGCTCTTGTGAGCACCCCCAACATCTCAGAACCTCTGGCTGTAGTTACAAGGCATTTTTTAGCAGCTGATTCCCTTTCCTCAAATGGCATCTCACCTGCAACCCTCTTAGCTGTCCAAACCTTGAGCAGAACTGTCCTGGGGATGCCACCCCAGGACCCTCTTCTCATCCTCCCCTCCCTGCACCCAGGGCTCTTTGGAAGTCAGAAAGTACCCAGGAGCACAGCTGGAACTTCATCCGTCTGTGAAGGCCCCACTCAGCTCTCACCTCCAAAAAGATGCCTTTGCTCTCAATCAGAACTGGACGCTCCCTCCTGAACTTGGCGAACCCTTCTGGGCCTCCTGTGTGATTGTGTGACAGTTGAGTCACGTGGATACGCATCTCGTTTCCACTGTGGAGGGCGGCTCCTGGCCGGCTGGAGACACCCCGCCCCACACACACACCAGCTGCCCCAGAAGTGCCACTTGTGCAGCTGTGGAGCAGTTTGTGGGATTCAGGCAGCAAAGCCTCCGGCCTCCGTGGCCGTGGCATTGCTGTGGCCTCCTCAGAATCCAAGGGCAGTCTTGTTGGCAGACTGAAAACTCTTCCTCTGCTTCTCGGGATTGGCTTGTACGCCCAGCGCACACACGGGAACCTAGAGCTTTCGTGCCCCAGATTTCTCTAGCAACCCGGCTTCCGTTCTTGTTCCGTTCAGTAAGCAACTCCTGACCCAGGCTCTACATCATTAGCATATTTCCCTGTGCGGTGGAGCTGGGAGCACGAGTCAGCAGACCAGTACTAGGTCAGAAGTCTCTAGTGCCTGCCCCAAGGCAGAAGCACCCCTGGCCGCCTAAATGTTTATTTGCCTCCTAACCTTGCCAAATCGAGATGTGGATGTCAGTCACAGGCATCAAAGGGAGTGAGGGCACAGACTGAATTCATCAAGTTGGCCACCTAGCTCACCCTGGGAAAGATCAGAGAGATTTCAATTTGAACTGAGTAAAGGGACGAGTTGCCAAGTTGAGCAGAGGGAGTCCCCAGCGGAGAATGAAGGGAAGGTGGGAGGAGGTAGGTGTTGTCTCAGCTGGTGGCTTCATACAGGCCCTCAACTGCACCAAGCCTCTGGCCTTAGCC
Source organism: Propithecus coquereli (assembly GCF_000956105.1). Classification (NCBI taxonomy): domain Eukaryota; kingdom Metazoa; phylum Chordata; class Mammalia; order Primates; family Indriidae; genus Propithecus; species Propithecus coquereli. The sequence continues at coordinate 7,155,156 of NW_012144966.1, read as the reverse complement.
CTGAACTACCTGCCATTTGAGTCGTGGTAGAAAAGTAGCGTTCACGTTCTGGAAGGGTGCTGTTGATTAGGACTCCCTCGAGTGGGCTGGGGATAATGGTGGGGGCAGAGGTTGGTGGTTAAGGGTCCATGTGGCTTTTGGGTTTGATGCCTCCTGTTCCCACTGCTTCTCACCAGCCCGGTGGCTCCCACCAGGTCCCCATGCCTGGATGAGTGCAGTAGCCTCCCCGCTTCCACTCTTGCCCTCTCACTGCAGTTCTGCCAGAAATGAGCATGTTAAAATATAAATCTAATCTTGTTAGACCCTCTGCTCCAAACCCTCCAGCGCTTCCTCAGACTAAAAGCCATGCCCAAGGGCAGCCCTCAAGACCAGCGTTTCCCAGACCTCAACCCCTTCCCCTCCCTTCCGGGCCCTCCTTGTCCCCTCCCTGTGCCTAGTCTCAGCCTGGGACCCTCCACACCCAGAGAGCCCCACAGCTGCCTCCGCACCTCCTCCTAGGCGTGCTCAGCTGTCACCTTCTCGGAGACGGGCCCACACGCATGGACAATGGCTTAGCTAAGACTCCTTAGCACGTAGGAGCAAATCACATCCTAAAGTTGCTAACTCAAAAGCACTGGGCTTTAGAGAAAACTCAGGTCATTGTGAAGTCATCGAGTGGGTCCATTTTCATTCTTAAAATGAAATAGAAAAATACCAGAGTAAGGATACAGCTTGTTAGTTTCAGTGGTGCGTGTGTGTGTGTGTGTGTGTGTGTGTGTGTGTACTGGGTCACAGTGAAGAATGTGTTTCTTGCCATGGGTCTTAGATCACAAAAGTTTGAGAAACACAGCTTTTGTCTGCCCGTCACCATGCATTTGAAAGGGGACGGAAATCTAGTTGAATGTTCAGAAACCTTTCTTAATGAACTCAGGGTGTTCTGTCTGGCTTGTGGGAAGGCAGTCACATTTAGATCCCGGGCTCGGCACTTCCTCATAGCAGTTCCTAGGTAGTCCCAGCCAAAGATGAAATCATCCTTTTTATGTCCCCTCACAAGCACCCCCTCTCCTCACTGCACGGGCTGGAAGTAGCAAAAGTTTAACACCATCCAGTGTCGGATCGCGGTCTGGACTTCAGGATAGCAGTGAAATGAGCCTCCTGTGTTCCTCAGCTAAAATGAGGCATTCTCACAAGTGACATACTTTGTGTCTTTAAAGACAATGGTCTTTAAAGATTCAAGCCAGCCACTCTTAAACCTTGTTTGGTTGGGGCTAGGGGAAAAGTCAGTCCCAAAATCTCTAAAGATACATTAAAGAGACTTTCTGTTGATTTTCTGCTTTGCTGAAGTGGTTCTAACTCCACTGTTGTTTAGAGCCATCCGCACATTTGATGATGGCAGTGACATTTGTGTCTGCCAGTAAGCAGGGAACCAGAGGACCTTCTTGGCCGTTTCTCGCCTTTGTAGAAAACATCTGTGCAAGTACACCAGTCCCTGAGCATCCAGATTACATCCGAAGCAAGGAACCCTAAGGTGGCGTTGTGTGAAATCGGTATTCTTACACTGTCCTTGGGATCTCGTGGCCGACTGTACGACCCTCACCTCATCTGTTCTCACCTCCAAGTTCTGAACCTTAATAAAGTCCTGATTTTTATATTCGTAAATGAAGGCATAGGACATAAGATTGGCTTTTTTCTTTAATGTTTTAATTAAAGGGGAAAACAAAGCGTGTGTGTGTTTTTTAGCATTTTTGTATTTAGCACAACTGCTCACAGTACAAGAGAGGATAAAAGGTTGATACTGTCAGCAAAAACGGGTTATTTAATCTAGAAATTTTTAGAAGGCTGAGAGGGAATGTGATCGATGCCTTTGAGTTATTGAAAGACTCCCTTGGAAAGCTCAAACTCACTATGTGGCGGCTGGGGGCAGTGTAAGAACCCATTGGTAGAAGGCAGATACTAACACAAGGCAGGAAAAACTTTCCAGTAACTAAAGAGTTTGACCACAGGAACAAGCCGATTGAGTAGGTTCCCTGTGCTTGAGAGGGTTCCAACAGAGGTGGCGTGATGGTCCACCCCCGACAGGAATAGGGCTCTAAGTTAGACGATACCAGGTGCCTCCAGGTATTAAAATTTGTGAGTCGAGGTTTTGGTCTGGAAGAAAGAGGTAAAAAAATATTTTATTATTTCTGAAGAAAGTGTAGTGGCTAAAACAGTGTCATTTTGTGGGGTACCTACTACCAGTGTTCGTGGCATAAATCTTGTGACCAGTTGAGCTTTTTGATTCAATCATATATATTGCTGGTAATGTGTATGCTTTGGAAAGATGAATTAATATTTAACCTCTTGTTCTCTAATTAGGGTCATTGGTTTCCTGGAAGCTATTGTTTGCATAAAATTTGGACAAGATCTCTTTTCTAAGACCCAAATACTGTATGTTGTGCTTTGGCTTCTTTGCGTGGTAAGTCATTACTTTTTTACCAAAAGTGTTAGCTAAGTTCCCATGGTTATCTCTTAAGAAAAGAAACAAAAAAAAAAAAAGAAAGAAAGAAAGAAAGAAAAACTCACTTGTGCACCAAGTTTCCTTAGAAATTCGTAGAAAGATGTTCTACGTGTAAGAACCCAAGACTGGCCACAGTCTGAAGCTCAAGAATAAAACACAGATGACCACACAGCTTCTGAGATGGGTCACCTTGGCAGGTTTACGTCAAACGTCCTCAGCGAGCATGGACACGTGCATTCATTTCACTTGTGGGAATTTGTCTCCACGTGCTGTGCATTTAAGGACTGCCAGGAAGGGACAAGGACGATTACACTGCCCTTTCCTTCATCTCATCATCATGCTTTATGCATTTTAACATACACATCACTGCACACGGGTTTATATACAAAATGACGTATTATAGTTTGTAGGTGATAAAAGATGTTTTGGAAGGAATCAGATTGTGCAATTTCTGCCCTGCAACAAGCCCACTTTATAAACCCAAGCCTGGGTAGGATGAGCTTCCGCTCTGAAGGGAAGAGCGCAGAGGGAAGTCGGCCCAGGCCTCCTGCTCTCTTCTCTGGGACTTTTCCCTCACCTTTAAAATGAAGATCTCACCCTGTTTATACATTTTGTGACTGCCATTCTTCATTTAAATGTTTGAACTTATTATTTTAGAGAAAAATTCTTTTATATTTAAGCTTAAGATTCTTGGTCTAGAAAATTAATTTGGGCTTTTATTAGTAATCACAGAAAATTTCAAACATATCTGCAAGGAAAGAGAATAGATGACCCCCTCATGGAGCCGTCTTCCAGTTTCAACAATTATTGACTCAGGGCCAGTCTTGTTTCCTCTTGTGCTGTACCCACAATCCCCACACTGAATTATTTCAAAGCAGATCCACCTTTAATATTTCAGGACAGGTCTCTAAAAGAAATTAAGAATGCTTTTTTTGTTTAATGGAACCACCATACCATTATCACATCTGAAAAAGAATTAACAATAATTTCCTTAAGATTATCAAATATCTAATCAGTGTTCAAATTATTAATTTGTTTCTTAAATTTTGTAATTTTTAAACAATGTATTAGAATCAGCATCCTCTCATTGTGATTGATTGGCATGGTTTTTAAGCCTCTTCATCTGTAGGTTTTCCCTCCAGCTCTATCTCTCTCTCCCTTGCAGTGTATTTGTTGCAGAAAGCAGCTCTTTTGTCCTAGAGACTTTCCCAGACTTTCCCATCTGGATTTTACTGTTTTATCCTGTCTTGTAATTTATCATATTCTTTGTCCTGTGTATTTTTTGTAAATCAGTAATTAGATCTAGAAGCTTAACCGGATTCAGGTCTAAATGTTTTTTTTCTTTTCCTTTTTTTGGCAAGACTAAACTTTGTATTTTTAAAGTGTCTTTTATTGCCTTTCGTGGTACCTATTTTTAGGGCTACTTGTTAGAAATCCGAAGTGTGCCAAGGTACTGTGAGCCTGTTCTGTCTTGTTTCATCTTGAGCAATAAAAGGGAATAATGATCTCCTTTGTATTTACTTACGGAATTAATGCCCAGTTATATTTTTCCATCCCAGAGTGACCAGATGTAAGGAATTGGTTAGGTGAGCATGTCAGATGTGCCCAGACGTTTTCATCCTATTCTTCCCAGATTTCTCTCTGGCCTGTGCACCTCAAGTCTGAATCGTAATGGGCCCTGACTGTGTGGGCGGCTTCGGGTGCTGTCCTCACTTAGTGCCAGAGAACCACGGGGCCTTCAGGGAGACTGGGCAGATGGGACTTCAGCCACCTGCCGCCCACTGGCCCTGGACATCAGTCACCAGAAATGTCTTCTCAGGCCACGTATTCAAGAAGCCCCCTCTGGTCACTGTTTAAGGCTGTTTTCTGTTGCTATAACAGATTACCACAGACTGGGTAATTTATGAAGAAAAGAAGTATTAGGCTCAGGGTTCTGGAGGCTGGAAGTCTAAAGAGTGTGGCGCCGGCACCTGGCAGAAGGGCAGAAGGTAGAAGTGAACGTGAGAGACAGAGGAAAGTGGGCCGGATTCATCCTTCTTACCTGAAACTCACTCATGCAATACCTAACCCATTCCTGTGCTAATGGCATCAGTCTATTTACTAATATGAGGGCAGAGCCCTCACTACCTAATCACCCCTTAAAGGCCCTACCTCCCAGTACCATTGTATTGGCAATTAAGTTTTAGCATGAGTTTTGGTGTGAACATTCAAACCATGGCATTCCACCCCCTGGCCCCTCAAAACTCACGTTTTTCTCATGTACAAAATGCATTCATTCCATCCTAGTAGCCCCGAAAGTCTTAATTCAGTCCAGCATAAACTCAAAAGTCCAAAGTTCAAAATATCGTCTAAATCAGACACTCATCCTAAGGCAAATTCTTTCTGGCTGTGAGCCTGTGAAATCAAAACAAGTTTATTTACTTCCAAAAGACAATGGTGGGACAGGCATTCCCATTCCAAAAGGGAGAAATAGGTAAGAAGAAAGGGATAACTGGTCCCAAGTAAGTCCAAAACCCAACAGGGAAAACATTAAATCTTAAAGCTGGAGAATAATCTCCCTTGGCTCCATGTTCTACATCCTGGACACAATGGGGGCTTGAGAGGGTACGATAATATAATCTTTCTCCCTCAAGGCTCAGGCAGCCCCACCCTACAGCTTCCCTGGGCTCAGCCCACATTTCAGCTCTCCCAGGCTGCAGTTGGGTGCTGGTGGCCCTACAGTTCTGTGGTCTTGGGGGTAGCCCCACTTCTACAGCTGTGCTTGGCATTGCCCTAGCTGTGGCTCTCTGTGGTGGCACTGCCCCGTGGCAGGTTTCTGCCTGGGCTTTCAGGTGGTCTACGGCATCCTTCGACATCTAGGTGGAGGAAGCTGTACCCCCCCAGCTCTTATGTGCCTATAGAATTAGCACCAAATGGACACTGCCAAGGCTTACAGCTTGTACCTTCCAAAGTGGCAGCCTGAGTACACCTGGGCCCACTTGAGCCACAGCTGGGGCAGCTAAGGAGAACTGAGCTCCTGGGCATTGGGCCTGTGGAGAGTGCCCCAGGCCTGTCCTTGAAACCATTCTATCTTCCTAGAGCTCTGGGCCTGTGATGGGAGGGCAGCCTGCAAGATCTGTGCAATGCGGGTCTTTCTCCTGCTGTCTAGATGACTAGCACCTGGCTTCTTCTATCCATGGCAATCTCTTTAACAAACTGTCACTTGGCCACACCTTTTAATATTCTCTTGTGAACATGCTTTTTCACTCTTCATGTGACCAGGCTATGAATTTTCCAAATCTTTCTGCTCAGCAGAGAAATTCCATCTTTAAGCCATTTTTTTACTCTCACATCTCACTGTATGCTGTCAAAAGTAGCCACACAGCAGCTGAATGCTTTGCTGTTTGGATGTTTCTTCTGCCAGATATCCCAGTTCATTACTCTTAAGTTCTGCCTTCCATAAAGCCCTTGAGCATGGCCACAATTCAGCCAAGGTCTTTGCTACTTTATAACAAGGATGGTCTTTAGTTTCCAATACCTCATTCCTCCTTTCCACCTGAGACCTCATCAGAATGGCCTTTGCTGTCCATATTTCTGCCAGCGTTCTGGTCATGCCCCCTTAAGTCATCTCTAAGAAGTTCCAGACCTTCCCTGCAGCCCCTCTCTCCCTCTGAGCCCTCACCAGAGTTGCCCGTAATGCTCTATTCACAGTAATATTGGCTTTTCCTAGGCTGCTGCTCCAGATTCTTCCAGCCTCTACCCATTACCCAGTTCCAAAGCTGCTTCCACATTAGCAGGCATTTGTTATAGCAACAGCTATATAACAGCTTGGTACCAACTTTCCGTCTGAGTGTATTTCTGTTGCTATAACAAAATACCACAGACTGGGTAATTTATAAAGAAGAGAAGTTTATTCAGCTCATGCCTTTGGAGCTTGAGGAGTCCAAAAGCATGGCGCCAGCATCTGGTGGGGTCATCCCATGGTAGGAAGGCGGAAGGCAGAAGTGAGCACGTGAGACGGGGGGAAGACCAGGGCATTCATGCACTTGTGAGGGCTCATGACTTAATCACCTCTTAAAGCCTCCGCTTTCCGATACCATTAAGTATCAACATGCATTTCAGTGGAGACCCTGAAACCATAGCAGTCACCCAGCCTGCAGGGACCGCTTCAGTCTCTAAGTTTTAGAGACTTTCTCTCTCCATTACTTATTTGACACAGCATATGCCTCCTTAGGTGGATGAGTTTTAATTTGCCATTGTGTCTGTGTGATTTTAACTTCCTGAGGACACAAACCATTTTTATGCTGCCATCCATCTGGGCTTCACTTGGCACGGTGCCTTTTGTCAGTCATTCATTCACAAACACTCGCCAAGTGCTCCGTGCTGCACCTGGCGCTGCGCTCACACAGATAGATGCTGGTGATGATAAGATTTGCTTACTCTGTGCCAGACACCACCACTCATGCTCCCCGTGGAATATGCTCTGACCTCCAAGGCAAGTAGGTAACTCCCTCCTTGGGACCAGGTGCACTTTTTCCCTAACTCTTCTACTTCTAAGCCCAGTGTGATGGAATTTGTTTTGTTTATATCTGTCTGCTCTGTGTCACACTTCTTGCCCACAAAAAATAAGTTTAAATCATTCTCTCGACCCTGCTCTCTGGAGCACAGTGCAAGAATGAATGCAAGAGACAAAGATGGGGTGACGTACAGGCGGGCGAGGACAAGCATGCACAGACAGGAAGCTGAGAGCACCCAGCTTCTCAGGAGGGCTGGGCCGTGGCCTGTTTGGGGAATGAGAGTGACAGCACACTTGGATGAGCGGTAGGATAGGGGTCATCTGCTTAGGAAGGGCTTCGTGTGTCTGTAGTTGGAGCCCCAAAGGTTTTTAAGTGGGAAAACGATGTGGTCTAAGCTGTGTCTCATGGCAGGGTCTAGAGGCAAGATGGGTTGGGGCCAGAGTTGCCGTCAGAGGGTGTTGCAGGGTCCTAGGTGACAAGGAACTGAAGCTGGACCAAGGCAGAGGCTTTGAAGATGCAGAGGAAGGGCTGGACTGGGGAGTTCAGGGTCAGCTGAGCAGGACACCATTCCTCTTATGATAAGCCAGGAAGGGACTCAAGGGTGACTGCAAGGTTTCTAGTCTGTGCCTCAGTGACCACGAGTGCTAGTGACAGACTGGAGGATATAGGAAAAGTCCATTGAAAGGAGGAGGTGAATTTGATTCAGGAGAGTTGGGGTCTGAGGGGCCTTTAGATTTTACAGGTGGACACTTCTGTGTTCTGTCACATGGGAAATTCTAGTCTGTCCAATAATATCGGAAAGATTTGGTCGGTGCTGGAGATAAAAGACTTGGGAGCCCTGCACATGTAGGGCACTATTGAAGCCATGGGATTAGGTTAAGAGGTAGGGGACACACCTCAGGGAGAGAAGCTGGCTGAGGATGGCATTATTTGGAGTAGCCACGTCGAAGAGGCCAGAGGACGAGGAGCAGCCGCAGCTGAGCAGGACCGTGGAGAGGGCGGAATCCCTGGTTAGAGCTATCAGTGATGAGACATGGAGAGGCACCTGGCCTGAAAAGAGGCCATCAGATGGAAGGATTAGGGGTCCCCACTGTGTGGCACATTTAGCAATCAAAGAAGAATAGAAACAAGGTCCTGGCACTTCTTCATATTCATGGCCTTTATTAAAGAGCAAGATTGATCTCAAAGGCAGGAGCAGAGTCGAACATTATTCAGTAAGAGAGTGCTAAGTTACCCTGGGCCTGCCCACCACTCTGAGAAGCAAAGCCCCTAATTGTTCCCCTTGCTTGGTAAGAGAGTGAACCCGGAGCTTGGGATTAACGCGGAAGCAAAGTGCTGGTTAGTAAGCTTCTCCAGCAGTTGTCTGATCCTCATCGATCATCATTGATTCGAGTTCTCGTTACCATAATGTGCAAGCAGGGCTGGGTTCTCTGTTCTCCTCGCTGCCACACCCGTGGTCTGGACTGCCTGGCTCTCGTCCCAGTTTTCTTCTCTCCCCTCCCCCAGCCTCCTCTTTAAACAAAGTTTGTACCATTGCTATTTTAAATCCGGGCTCGGCATTTTAAGTAGGTAGGTGCCTAGATTTCCACAGGTGTGACTGCAAATCCATAAATAACAAGCTTTTGTTTCCTGGAACAAGTAAAATGGGCCTCTTTGTACACAGGTGAAGTGGCAGATGTGGCAATCACAGCAGGCCTTTTGCACGGCGATGCTGAGATAAGCACCTGTTGCTCACCACCTGCCAGTGTTTGCCTGGCCCCGCGGCGAAGCCCGCTCCGCCCCTTCTTTGCTGCAGGAGGGACCCCGCCCCCGCGCCCCACCCCTGACGCCCCCTGCCCGCCCAGCCTGGAGCTGGGGAAGGGAGCGACCCCACGTGCCTGCCCTCTGATGGTCAGAGTTTGCGTGACAGTCTAGTGGAGTGACCCGCCTCCCCTCCCCACCCTGCAGCGCTCGGGTTTGAGAAGGTGGAACCTAACCTCCCCTCGCCCTGTGTGAAACCCGCGGTTTGTTTTGCTGTTTGTAAAGGAGCTAACACATACCTAGGCTTCCACACGGCACGTCTTTTCTAGTCTTTCCCAGTCTTTCCATGCCATGAAAACGGCACATTTAACGTTGGCATATATAAGAAATCTGGGTGGGTTAGAATATGTTAAAGATTAGAAGTCATTTTCATTTTGAAATTTTAATATATTCATTCACTGCCTAATTTTTTAATGGGGGATATGAGCTTTTTAAAAAAAATCCCTAATCTGTAGATGTATGCCAGTTTACATATGGATTTAATGTAAAACAAACTAGTGGCTCTTCCTGTACTTCCTGTCTTCTCTCCACCATGCCACTGTCCCTGTTTCATTGGTGTGAATGCGAAGGCCAGCCGGAACACTCAACTCCTTTCATTTTTGAAACTTGAGATGACATTATGCACCCAGCAGTCAGTCAGTAAATGCTGCTGACTTAGAGAAACGGGGCAAAAGCCCAGTGCAAGCCACAGCGATGAGAGTCCCCAGCCCCTGCCTCCCCTCCCCGTCTGCTCCACCGCCGGACTGTGCCTGTGCCGAGTGGACGCTGTTGGTGTTGGCTGTTCCCACGATGCTTTTCTGTCTTGGGCATGGGATGAATGGATAGAGAAATAAAGCTGTGTGGGCGTAAATCAATATGTGTGTATATCAATAGCCATCCCTAAAACTCAGATCCTGGGGTATCCAGAGACCCGAGTTCTGGCTCCAGTTTTGCTGTGCACTAGCTGTGTGCCCTTGAGAGGGCCATCCACCTCTCTGAGCTTTCATTCCTCTTCTGTAAAATGAGGGAGAATGGAATTAATGATCTCTGAGGTGACCCTTTTAGATAAAAAGTTATGATTCTTAGAACTAAAATTAAGAAGAGAAGGTCTCATCATGATTTTACAGCCATCCCCATGGTTAGGGCAAGATGACAGGTGCCCGGGGAAATGACAGGTGCTCAGGTGTCCACGGGAAATGTAGTGGGAGAGAGGGAGCCTGGACAGCCAGGGTGGCTTGGCGGAAATGGGTTCCTGCATCAAGGAACAGGCCGTCATCACGTTTTGTGCCGGCTGCTTCACCTCCAGTCGGGAAGGTAAGGCCTGCTGAGATTGCTCTGTCCACGCGTCCCTCCCTCCCTCCTCTGCTGCTCAGTCCAGGCAGCCAGAGACTTTCCCATCCTTCAGGTCTTTGATTCTTGTGTTGCCTTTCTGCCCTTAAATTAGAGTCTGTTTCAGGGTGTGGCACAGGGCGGGTGGGTGACTGCAGGGTGGAAGGAGAGGTTATCCCTCCTTCAGAGACCCACAGACCATGCATTTCTCATTTCAGGGCCTTACAGAGCATTTTTATTTTCTCTTTGTTTTTGTATCCACTTAAGCAAGAAGAACAAAAACAACAAGGACTTCAGTCAGGGTGGGGCCCCTGACACTAACAGCCAGGAGAAGCAAGGGCAGCTGCCACCTCCCTGGGTGTTTGTCCTATCGGCACCATTGAGACTCAGGCCGAATGAAGCTTCTTTTTCATTCAAAAACCCTCTTCCCCACAGAAGCTGGCACACTGAGTCCTTATAGGTCTCTCCAGGGATGGGGGCAGAGTAGAGAAGATGGGCCATGAAAAGTGGAACTGCAACACTGTTTGAGAAAGTGCAGCCCACCATATCCCACATCTGAAAATTATTGTGCATTCTGATGCTAGAGTCACACATAGTAACTGTGGTCTCCTCATGCCCCTGGACGAAAGTGTTGGGTACGCCCCCTACCCCCCAGCTTATTTCTTGGGGTCCGATCTCTGCCACGTCCAGCCATTTTGTAACCAGCATCCTTGGGACAGATGGCAGGAGCAAGGTGAGCCATCTTGTGTGTATTCCCATTGAAACTCGGAAGTTCTGGAAGTTCTGGGAAATGGAAAGATTTGGTGCAATGTCATTCATAAAATGGCTTTGTGCTTGTTTTTCTTTTGCAGGCGTTCACCACCTTCCTGTGTCTGTACGGCATGGTGTGGTATGCAGAACACTATGGTCACCGAGAAAAGGTATGGAAGGAGAGGCAGAAATGGCCTTTGTTTAAAATAATCACCCCGTGCTTGGAGGGTTAGCCCCGCGTGTGCATGTAAGAACGTGGCATGGCTGGCACTGTCTTCTACAGCATCAGCGGTGTTGCTGCTGTAGAAACTTCCCCATGTCAGGAAGTCATTCCCTATCATTGCTTTCCCTGCCTGTGACTTCCCTGTTCTGTGGGTATTTTTATCTTCCTTTTGTAAGGTGTTTAAATACTACATTTTTGTTTAAAAAGAAAAAGCTGTGGGAAAGCCTTGGCCCGGTGTTTGGAAGGCTGGGCTTTATTCCCGGCTCTTGTACTCTGTCTGTGCAGGTCTCTTGGTGTGGCCCAGCCTGGGCTCCCCCTCTGCAAATGCTTGCCCTGCCCTCCTATTTGTAGATACAAGGATTAAAGTCAAAAATAGACATGAATGGGTTTAAAACGCCATAGCAGTCTTGTCAACTGCAGTATTTTTTTAAGTAAAAATAACGCTTTCATCCTTTATACCTTTAGTGCTAAGAACTAAAGATACTTTCCAGAAGATTTATTCTATATTAGCTGGGAGAGAGAAGACCCTTGATTGTCTAGCTGGGAAACATAGCATGAGGAGGTTTTGTCACTTGCTAGTGCCATCCCAGCCTGGGAGAGGCAGGGGCAGAACACGCTCACATTTTGCCCTGCCGCTCCTCCCAGGGAGCACACGAAGGGCCACCACTAAGCCTGTCTCTCTCCCTAGACCTACTCAGAGTGTGAAGATGGCACCTACAGTCCAGACATCTCCTGGCATCACAGGAAAGGTACAAAAGGTATCTTTTTCTCATTCATTGTTTCAAACTTTCCTGGGTCCTTGAGATTTGGAATTCATATTTTATCCTCCGAGTGTTGATGATGTGTGCCTGGAAGGGTCTCAAACCTACTCATCGAATGTCTCCTGTCACTTATTAAAGAAACATGCAAAGTGCTCACAGGATCTGCCCGAGAAACTTGCTTTGTAAGAAGAGGCTTCGTGTAGCTCAGGACATATCGAGCGTACACCATCTCAAGTACACTGATGGGAATGTTCTTGGCTTTCATCATGAGCGAAAAGGGTTAGAAAGAATTGTGTATCAAGAGGAAAAGCCTTTCAAAAGAGGTAGATTGGTGTAATCGTATTTATTCGAGAGGCAGAGCAGCACAAGAGAGATTTCAGTAGTGTGGTTCGGGATCCTCCATTGGCCCCTAAGGAGTATTCTGGAAAGATTTGGGACCACTTGGTTATTTTAAAGAATTAGACTTGCGGAATCATGACACTGAGGGGACTTCATTGGACAGTAATTCCTTGTCAATTCTTTTGAGCTGAGCTGATTGGGAAGCTTGGCTGAGGAGAGAAAATTATGATGCTAGAGATTAAATTTTAGCCCACAGAATCACTCAGAGAGACAGGCCGTGGAGAAGAAAGCACTCCATTGCTGTTCTCCGGAGTTCTTTCGGGGTCCCGCTTGTTGAAGTTCTCCCTGGGGAAGACACTAGAGTACACTCTCCTGAGTTGCCGGCCACCTTTTTGGGGATAGTTTCTCCTGAATGACGGAGTCGATCCGTGACCCACTATGGAATTCTTTGGACACGGGTTCCCCAGACTTGTTGTATTTAGAACCATCCCCTTACAGATCGATGTTGGCACTTCCAGGTTCTCTGTTGAAAAGAACTAAGCAGTGATAGAGATAAAATTATTGGATGACATAGTAGAAAAATAGTAAAAAGCAGAAACAAGTCTATAGAGTTGTAAAATAGTCTCCTGATCTAAGCCAAATGCTACTTACAAATGGGGACAAAAGCTCTGGGAACTTTTTTAATGGCTGTCTAAGGTGGTGATCAGAGCCCTGGGGCAGAGAACCCCTGGGCTTGGCTGCTGGGCCAGGCAGGGGTTGATCACAAGCTTGATCTGAGGGTAGAGCCAGACCAGTGCTGCGGTGTGTCTCAGGGCTGTCACGGGCAGCAGTGGCCTGGTCTGGAATGATCCAATGGTAGAGGACATGTAATATCTTTAATTTTGTGATGTCAAGAATCCTTTCCAATGTAGGGTTTAGAAACTCTGGTATCTAGCAGATCAAGGTATGGAGACCCAGGTAATACAACCCTTGGTTACAAGGTGGACACCTATGTGGTTTAATTGTTTCTCATTTGTGCTTCCGTTCCACTTTTACTCTCACCTATGGTGCTTGTCACCATGACCCAGTCTACCCTACGCGGTGCAGGTGCACACATTCTTGGAACCACCCAGACTTTGTGGGGCTGTTTCCTGGCCCCACAGAGGTACTGGCTGTGCTAGCTCAGCACTGGGTTTCCAAGGCCCTGCTTTAATTCACTGACAGGCCACTAGGTGGAGCGCAAGCACCGGGGAAGAGCCTGTCCTCAGGGCAGGCGGGGGGCCCTCTGGAAAGGGAGAGCCGCCACCCACAGGAGCCTGGGTGACGGTGTGCTGTGTGTGTTGTGATTCCTTTGGCCAGGTTCTGAAGACAGCCCACCCAAGCATTCAAGCAACAACGAAAGCCATTCTTCCAGAAGAAGGAATCGACATTCCAAGTCAAAAGTCACCAATGGAGTTGGAAAGAAATGAAAGACCGTGGTTAATCAAAGATGTTCCAGAGAGTGCCTAGAACTGAGAGGGAAACGGAACTCATCTGGACCTCCCTGTTAGGAGGTCAAAATGTACAGCGCAAACAGGAAGAGGAGAGGGAACTTTTGGGGTCATTATTTGAGAGTGTAAGTCTTGTTCCCCACAGACCTGGCCACACAGGTAGCTCACGGCCTGGAGTCCTTTGCCAATTGGGGTCTCTTCTAACTTCGCACTTGGCATGCTGTCACCGGTAGCAGTACAGTGTGTTGGACGCAAAAGGTAGCTATTCACTCACCGCTGCCCAGAGCGGCTCTGTGCTTGCGTGTATTGTGGATGCAAAGTAAACATCTTCATGCAGACTAGGTATTAACCGGATGGTTACGGACTGGTCACCAGTTTTTATTTTTATGAATCTGCCTTTCCATTTGATTGAGCTGTTTTGAGTTCAGGCCACTTTTCTGTCTTTTATTTTGTTGTTTTTATTTGTTTTTAAGTTAGGATGCTTAAAAGCCTTCAGAAACCAGTGCTGAAATCGAAATTGGGGGAGGGTTCCCCTTCTGTCTAGAGAAAAAGGGGGCGAGAGCAGGTGTGATCCTGTTTCGTGACCTCAGTCCCCTTTTTTGAGACATTCACCGCATGGCGGGTGTGCACCAGCCCGAGGAGAGGGAGCTGCCTGCATAGGAACCTCGCTTCAGATCGGAACCTTTCTCGTTCCCCTCCAAATGTCATTTGTCCAGACGTACCCACCGTGCACAAAAGCAAACCCGTCAGAGAGGCAGTGAACACCGCGGCTTCCCCCCAGCCAGGTGCCTTTTTACATTGCATTTGTTTTCATTCCGTGGTGTGTTGGCGACATTGTCTTTTAGTCCCATGTGAGGTGCTGGTGAGTATTACCTTTCGTCTGTGCCATGCTCTAGCTAGAACGTTTACCCTGATCGTTCACCACCTCTGATTTAAATAAAATGATTCACGTTAAAACCCATCAAAGGTCTGTCTCCGTAAAATGCTCATTTCTTTGCATCTTATTGGTATTTTCCATTGTAAGCAATAGCTGTATTTTTCAAGTGACTTTAGGGTAATACGTATGTGTGTGTCTTTATATAGTGAGAAGAAATAGGAAAAAATATGTATTTTAAAGGGCTTGCAGGCATGTACGTACTACTTCTTAGCCTTCCCAGGAGATCAATAGGAAATGAACAACATAGTCACCGTTCTTTCCCATGGTAATGGTTACCAAGTTGGATATTTTTTTCTCTAACAAGAGGCCAGTACCCAGTTGATTAGCTTTCAGATATCAGCTCACTGAAGGCAACCCTTTTGTTCCCTCATTTCACAGAGCACAAGATTTCGATGTCTTTTCTCCATTTAAGGAAATCTTTAACCATAAAAGCATCGTGTTTTTCTTTTTCTGCAAAAGAATTCTGAGGTGAAGGAGTTAAATAAATTATGCATGACTGGGGTCATATCCCGAACTCTGGGCTCTGGACCATTTGGTTTGGAGCCACCCACCGACTGCTGCAGCAGTCTGCACTGTTGGAAGTACGGAGTGGAGAAGGATCTAGTGGTGGCTCAGCTCGCATGGTGAGTGAGGGACTTGGCCGTGATGGATGGGCCACAGCGCCTAGCTCTCACATGCCGTCCAGCCAGCATCTGCTTCCTTCCCATAATAGTGTCCAAGAGAAGCGAAGAGGTACATGCTTCATCAACTTGCCTGCACTTTAATAACCCATCAAAGAGCCCTTTTTAAAACATAGGTACAATTTAAACATGATTTTACTTTGCAGGTAGGTAGGTGTGTTTTGTTTAATTCTGCATTTGCTTTTCTGAGCACCGAGTGCTTTGCACATCCAATACACCATCTCTCCTTCCTCTGCCTGTGGCATATCACTGAGTGTTTGCAGGTTCATTTTTCGGGGGAGCTGAACCTGGTGCTTTGACACTCCTCTGACTGATAGCTCAGCCAAGCCGATGAAGCATGTGTCCTTTCTCCACGGCTGGCCCAGAGGAGGCACCTGTTTAGCATGTGATGAACTGAACTTGACTTTGGCACATGTGAAGGGCAAAGTGCACATGAGACAATTTTTCCTCCATGGCTCTGTAGGAAACAGCCAGGACAGTCCTCAGATACTTTCCATGTCCTTTGAGTTCAAACTTTCTTTTTCCCCTTTCCATAAGAGGTCTTGACTGCACTGGTTTCAAACCCAGAGCTTTCCGTGGCTGGCCAGAACCATGCTGCCATTCCTTTTGGAAGCCGTACTGCTGGGTTTGGCCTACTTTTCCCACCCGTTTCTATGGAAATAGACCTCACATTGATGGAAATAGAATACATGGTTCAGAATCATCATCCAATATCTGAAATGATTTGATTGTAAATTATCTCATGTTCTCCATTCGCAAACTGCCCTCCTAAAGACACCATTGTTTTGGGCATAAAGCACAAAGAACTTTTTATAGATTTTTCTCCTTAAGTAGCATTGTATCGAGTGTTAGGTTCTTTTCCTTTTTTGTCATTCTTGGTCCTTCCAAGGCCTCTCCCTGCTTTTCTTGTGTCTGTTTTCACCACCTGTAGAAGCCTTGGCCAAACTGCTGCCTTGGCAATGCTGGGATGTTCCGTTGACCTATTAAGCATTTTGATGATACATGACATCCTGTAAATGCCAGTCTTGTTGTCACTGGGACAGCTTCTACAGTAAGCTTGTGAGGAAGGTACTCACCCAGGAGAAATAAAATAAAATCTATTACCAAATACATCAGCCTTAGCCCTATTGGTCTTCCCTCACCCTTTGGAATTGGGTTTCTGGAGTATTTGGGGTATAACAGTGCACTTAGAGAGGCCCTCACAGGGTCACTGAGGAGGAGAGGAGGTTGGGCACAGAAGGGGAGACTGAACACAGGGTGGGAAAGAAAAAATGTAACCACTGGAAGCCAGACTGAAGTGAGCTGGAGGATGGTAACTCCCATGCTCTTTGGATTGTGCTCAGTGACTGCAGCGGAATTCCCGGGCCCACCACCGCCTTTAACCAGGTGGGTGTTGTCTGTATGGTTCTTGTTATGACAGCTAGAAATCCCATAGGTAGACTATTGCAGTGCTCAATACATTTCCCATTTATGTTTGAGATCAAGATGTAAGGAGAGCGTTTGTCAGTGTTCTGCTACGTAGTGCACCACTTTTCTTCATGTGTGTATGTGCATTTCCAGGATTGTATTAGAGATTTGGTTCTTTGCAAGGGTCAGTATTTGGTAGTGGCTGAGACAAATGGGCTGCAGACTTGTTGCTTACCCATAACAATGAGATTTTGACATTTCCCTTATCACATTTTATTTTAAACCTGATGGTAGGACTATCATAGGTGAAGCTTGCAATATTTTTAAAATTGAACTTTGGTATTTAATGCATTAAATAGGGCTTTTTAATTTTGCTGTTTTCTATGAATTTAAAGAAATTATTTATTGACGCCTACCAAAGAAGGGGAAAAATAGTTGGATATGAATTTAGTTTGCAGGAAGGCCAAATTGTAAAAATCTTTTTTGTCTCCATTGTTCATTAAAAAACGCCTTTAGTTCATTTCAGAAATTTCATCTGTGACTTTGTCTACTCTGATATTCCCCTTCTTGCCACTTGTTGGGTGGAATTTTGAGAAAGTATTTGTTGTCACAGTCTAACACTTCCAGGGTTTGCAACAGGTCCAGGTATCTCATGTGACTAAGGCCTCACGTGACTAAGCTTAGTCTATACCTTGTAAACTCTGACACTAGTGCTACTCTTGTTGAACACTGGTCTGTCTCCAAATTCAGCACACCTGGCTGGCTGCAGCAGTGGGTAACAGGCAAGCTTCCTGCCTGCAGTCTTAGCAAAACGCCCTCCTAAACCCCCAGCATTACTGTGCTCTTGCAGCAGAGAGGAGAAGGGTGTTGGCAAATCCATCCCCATCTCAAAAACCCAGTGAGGACAGTAATGTTATTCAGAAAATGGAATTTGCCCAAGGGTTTTGCTTTCACAGCTGATGCAACCAACCACCCAGCCTCTTTAACTGACCAGGGCTCAAGCTTGTACTTCTTGTGCCCAAGTGTTAATTACTGGTTTACTTTGTTATTGGAAAACTGAAGATGTCGCACTAATGCGGGTCAAAACTGTGGGCACCAATAATGCCCTGTGATGGCAGAAACGTTTGCTCAGAGCCGCCGACTTCCTGCCCCTGGGAGCAGTGATCCCAGGCCTCCGATACCCGTGTTACCAGCGTAGGGTGTGTCTCCCTTTCTGGACGCTGAGAAAAGGAAACTCTTGTGACTTTACAAACCACGGGAAATACAGTATGTCTGCCTTTAAAAGATAAAAAAAAAAAAAAAAATTAAATTTGAGACTAAAAACCCAAAATATTGCATTTTCATGTCTGAAGTATACACACAATAGCCTTAATTAAGGAGTCAAATTGCAGGCAGGGTTTACGTAACAACGCAGGCTGGAAATCTGGGCTGTCAACCTCACTTTTCCCACTCGCCTGACGAAGGGCTGTTTGGCGCATTCTCATCAAGCCAACTGTGTGCATCATGGGCTGATCAGGGATTTTACCGGAGCAAACTGGGAAAGGATTAAGAAAGCTCTCCAGCTTGCAAAATGTTTAGGATCCTCCACCTTCTCTTAGAGTGGATGGAACCCAGGCCAGCAGCAGGGGAGTAAGGATTGTCTAGGGCCTCTGCTCACCAGTCTCCTGGACCAAGGCATTTGGAAGATTGGAACCTTCCGAACACCCCTGTTTGGGGGTTTCAGCACCCGCGCCCTCTAGTCCCGGACTCCTAGTGGCCGAGCTACTTTGCACACAGCTTGCACACAGAGCACACAACCAGTAGGGGCCGCTGCAGATCGCCGCAGAGCCTGAGGCTCTTTCTCCAGCCCGGCTTGTTCCCATCACCAGCCCACAGCCCCAGGCGTCCCCGCGGACTCCGTCCTGACCGGCCTCCGCAGCGGGCAAACGGATGGCGAGGAGCTGGCTCCTTTGGGCATCCCACACCTCTGCCTCCCTCTCCTCCTTGGAAGGAGACTCAGATCTCAGGTGCTCGCTTTATTAGAGATGGCCAAACCTCCAAGCCACTCTCCAGATGTTGGCTGCAGGTGTGATTGCTGGTTGTGAGCTCAGTGAAAGGAATAACTGGTGTCGGCCTTCAGTGTCTCCCGTGTTGCCCGGCCTTGACATCCCGTTGTTTCTGTGGCCCAAAACGAGCCAAGACGCCATCCCTTGAAGCGGGGTCCCCGTACCTCCAGGTGGGTTCATTTCCTGATGTTCTGACGCATTCTGCGAACTGTCAGAAGGCAATTCCTCTCCCCTGTAGCAGCCCCCTCTGTCCTCGGGAATGTGATTTACAATCTGGTGAGGCCATAAACCGCTGCTTTTCACTTCTGAAAAGCAGCAAAGTATGGGAAAGAATGTAAATTATAAATACTGAATTCCTATGGTCAGCAATAATGTTATGGCCTGGGTGGGTTATTTTTTTCATATGGTATGCATATGGCTTTAATTTCAAAGGGGCTGGGTCCTCCCCCCACCACCACATTTCCAGGGAGAACAGATAACAGCAAAATGTCCTGCTGAGATAGTGTTTTTCCAAAATGAAAAAAATAACATTTCTTTAATGACTCATTGGCCAAATACTTTGAAATGCCACTCTTCACAGAGGGGGATGGGATGGTAAGGGACAGTGACATTCCCATACTCGCCGGCCTGGTGATCTAGTGTCACTCTGCCCCAAAACAACCCCCAGTGTTCTCACTTAGCAACCTCCCAATTTTAACTCTCTAGGAGGAGAGTTTCCTGTAAGATTTTTGAAATTCTCTTCCTCTTTTATCAGTCAGTGTTCCGCTCGCTAACTGGGAACAGACTTCTGATCGCTGCCACAAGCAGTAAAGACGGCCACAAAGCTGTCCTGAAGACGGAAAGGCGGTGTGGGTTTGAGTTTTCATTCCAGCGGTGGGTCAGCTCCTGGCTGGGATTTCACAAGCTGGGCCTCAGCAGCCCCTTGCTCTGCGGAGGTGGGAAGGAGCCGCTGGTCGCCACGTGAATTCCTGCTGCTGTTCTCAGACCACAGAAGCCAATGCGTGGTATAGCTCTGCTGGTGTTCAGCATTTTTCCCCTTAAACCCGGCCTCGTCCCGGTTCAAAATGATGAGTGAAACCTGGAAAAACACCCAGGGCCCAGAGTTCCCAAGCTACTGTTATCACAGCCCGAGTCTGCCCGAGCATCTGTTAAAGTCAACCAGCCCATGTTTTTCCTGGTGTGGTCAGTAAGTATGCTGACGGGGGGCAGTGTGCGCAGTGTGCGTGAGAATGGGGTGCCCAAGATCGCAAGCGCATCCACCCACAGAGACAGATAATCTCAGAATCACCTATTCACTCACCCAGGGTGCCTTCCTCTTGTTTTCTCTGGACCAGATTTGAGTCACAAAATGCCAGGCTCAGCTTAAGTGTGGGGCTAGTCGGGCCACACACAGGGCATGAAGGAGGGGCTGTTATGGCTCTCAAAAGTGTCCAGGTGGGTGTGTATGTTTTGGGTCACCCAGATACCCTCAGCCACAGGTCCGTTCCTCAATACTGTGTCTCTGCCTAAAAGTTTCTGTTTATGTACATCCAAGAAATTTCAACGGAAAGGAGATAAGCCGAACAGTGATATCCATAGAAAATGTATACGTCAGCCTCGTATTTGGAGTAAGGGTTTTAAATTAAGCCGTTCAAAGGAAATGACAGAATCAGAGTTCTGAAGTAATGGATGCTCCAAAATGTGATTGTCGGCGTGTGAATTATCTTGTCACGAGGTTTTCAGGCAACATTGCTGTGAGCAGCAGAATTGCCGTTGAAGTTTGGAACAATGGCATAAACGTAACTTCTGTTTCAGAGCTGGTCAGCATCATGAAATTGCACCCAAAATGGGTATGATAGAGTTGGCCCAAGAACAGAAACAAAAGTCTACATAATAGGTGAGATTCATTTGCCTTGACTTTTCCCATTTGTCCTATTTCAGCCCTTGATTTTTAAATATTATTGCAAACCGTTGTATCTTGTTTAGGAAAATTCCTTAATGTCCAGCTGCTCGGGTTGGGAGAGGGAAAATGAATATTAAGGTCTTCCAAATAAATTTTAATATTTAATATGTTGATGTCACACTTCCGCTTTTGAGTTGCTAATGTGACTGGCAAGTGACATTTTTGCCCTCCATGGCAAGATCATTAATATTAAAAGGTAAGGCTTCCTTGGGCTGCCTATGTGCCAGGTACCACGCTTGTGTTTTCCATGGGTTATCTGATTTATTCCTCCCAAGATCATCACTGATCTTAACCCCATTTTACAGATGGAGAAATGAAAGGTTTGAGGAAGGTAAGTGACTCAGGTTGCCTCATTCCAGAATACAAATTTTTGTTTGTTTTTTTTTTTTTGAGACCGAGTCTCGCTCTGTCGCCTGGGCTAGAGTGCCGTGGCGTCAGCCTGGCTCACAGCAACCTCAAATTCCTGAGCTCAAGTGATCCTCCTGCCTCAGCCTCCTGAGTTGCTGTGACTACAGGGATGTGCCACCACACCTAGCTAATTTTTTCTATTTTTTGTAGAGACGGGGTCTTGCTCTTGCTCAGACTCTTCTCAAATTCCTGACCTCAAGGGATCCACCCGCCTTGGCCTCCCAGAATGCTAGGATTACAAGCGTGAGCCACTGAGCCTGGCTCAGAATGCAAATCTTGATCCCTCTCCCTGGGAGGTGAGAGTGTAAGAACTCTGGCTCACACACTAGACTTTCCTAGTTCAAATCCTGCCCCCACCACTTACACACTGTATGATTTTGGGCAAGTTATTTCATCCCTGTGCCTCAGTTTCCTCCTCTCCAAGATGGGAATGATAATACATTCATTTCAGCTCAGATGCTCTATGCTCTGGGAAACTCCCCTAATCCCTGATGTACATGAAAGTGCTCTTGTGCGCTGCTATCCACTTCTTTGACAGTGGCTCTATGGCAGATCTCCTGACGTGGACTACAGGCTCCTTGGGGTGTTTGTCCCTGTCATCCAGCCACAGCAGGCGTTCAGTGAATGCTCTTTGGGCGAGGTTGTAGGACAGAGGCCATAGACTAACCCTTCCAGGATGTGACACTTCTGGTGTCGGTTGTGCCGGTTCCCTCTGATTATGCAGAAATCCTGTCGAGGGTCCTCCTGCCCAGGTCTGCGCCGGGCAGTTGGGTCCTGCTGCCTCCACGGGCACATTCAGCTGTGTCCACAGGGCCCACACCAGCCATTTTTCCAATTAATTGCTCTGCTTACTTTTTTCCTACTAGACTTCCACCAACAGTGGAAATTGATAGCCCCTCCTTTGAAGTCTTGACCAGAGAATATCTTATTTCCAAGTTTCTTAGAACGTCCGTTCTTTAAAGGTAATGACAGAGGACTGCTTTCAGTTTGTCAGCGCTTGGGCTGGGGCAGGTGCCAAAGGCATCCACTCCTCCCCCAGGCCCCGTTTTGATACTGCCATTCCCAAAGAAGGCTGTGATTTTCTCCCTTGGATACGGGTTCATGAGTATAACTCAAAACTTCAAGTTTTGTGGACTCTCCATTTGGGGTTCCCAATTCTAGAGATCCTTTCTAATAAAAATATAAATAGCTCTTATTCTTGAGATTTCACAAAAACAAATACCAGGTGGCCCCATTGTGAGGCTACCTCCCAGAGTCTTGGAAGAGGCCTATGCAAGGGAAGGGACTCGAGTGTGAGCTTCATTAACTACACAGTCAATCCATCTCTGATATAACCAGGATAACATGCTTCACCTGCTTGGAGTTCAAGTCAGCCACATCTCACATTTTTCCAATTCGTTGGTCAAATCCTGAGATGCCATTATCACCAGGAAGTGCAGCATTTCCCCTCTGCAGCCTTCTTCCACCCCACCTGAATTCCCGTAACACTAGGGATTTATTCTATCCACAGGAGGCAGAGAGTGGTGTCGTCCCACCAACCTGAGAGCACTAGGATGCAGACACTCTGTGCCACGGCTCTGCACAGGGCAGTGAACAATTGTCTGCTCTGCCGTGACATCTTTTGCCAGTCCCATCCCACAGTGGTAGTGTCCCAGCTTGGGCAGCTCGGTGGCACCATGCCCGGAAGTCACTCCCAAAGCACACGACTGTGTCAGGGAGGTTGGAAGTTCAAGCCTCAAACACAGTCTGCTCTAGACTCAGCCCTTGGTCTGAGTGGATCCCAGATCACCAGCCAGGCACCCCGTTTCCTCACTGTGAGTCCTCCTTTGGGGCCTCGGTATCCAGCTCTGCCAGGGCCAACATAATCCATCCAGGAGATTCACATAAGGTCCACCTCAAAAGGAAAGAGGTAGAGTCATTTGACCCTTTCCTCCCCTTTGGCCTTTGTGCAGATTTGTCACCTCCTCCTTGGAACCACTTGCCAGTAGGAGGTATTGCAAGTGGGTAGCTTGCTGGGCCACAGAAGCAGAGCTAAAGCGTTCTGCTGCAGCAGGCCTCCTGGTTCCGGTTTTATGGCTCTTTCCCCATATGGAGCTGGCTAGATCTGCTTCATGGCATCTGACAGTTTACGGAGGAGTTCCTGCTCCCACATAAGATCTGCTTCCTTCCTGAGGGAACCTCCGGTCCCTCTGGTTTTCAGATGGGGACAGTAGTGTTTGTGGGGAGTTTTCCAGAGCTTTGCTGAGCCCCAGGGCCTGGGCTGCCAGGGGCTGTCTCTACTCTCCATCTAGGGAAGATGTTCTTCCTTCTGCATCTTGCAAGGCCTGGTTACTGCTTTAATGAGAAAAGAGTCCTAAAGAAAAGGCACTTCCATTGGTGGTTCTCCCCAAACTGAACTAATTATCTTTCATCCTGCTAACTCTATCCTGCTGTGACAAGTTTGGTTTGGGGAGCTATTTTTGCTTTTGAACACAAATGTTCTTCCCTCTTGTATCTGCTCACCGCAAGCTTTCCAGACAGGCAACATTGGGCCATTGAGGAGAATGTTTTATCCTTGAACAAAATACGTTTGTTTTCTGAAAATGTATTTCTTCAAGAAAGCCACCCTTATGTGCAACAACCTCCTTTTCTGAGCAAGTGTCAATGTTAATCGGACTCCCCTCGGGAGCTAACAGAGCCAAACATGAATCAGTCACTTGGCTGCAGGGAGAGGCACTCTGCAAGATTACAATCCCGTAATCAGCCTACTGATCCCTTCTGTTCATGGGAGCCAGAAGACTGGGCTGTGTTAAAAGGCGGCAGAGGAAATGAAACAGAACGGCACATTTTCACCCACTTCCCCATCCAAAGAGAGTTGCTCCCAGATGCTGTATCTGCAGTCCAGCTTCT
The DNA here is from genome assembly GCF_000956105.1 of Propithecus coquereli. Taxonomy (NCBI): domain Eukaryota; kingdom Metazoa; phylum Chordata; class Mammalia; order Primates; family Indriidae; genus Propithecus; species Propithecus coquereli. Next base: position 7,131,226 of record NW_012144966.1, on the reverse strand, counting down.
CACTCCCAAATGGTTCCAGACGGAGGTTGTGGCCTGGATGGCAAAAATCTTTGCATGACACGGCTGTCACACTGTAGCACACACATGCACAGACAGAGGAGAGAGGGAGCACTGGGGAAGAAGTTTGGAGGACAGGATTCAAGGTCAGCCTATATGGTTGAAGCCCCTCCGTTGCACAGGTCAAGACACTGAGGCCCAGAGCAGCAAAATGACTTGGCCAGAGTCACACGGCGGCTACTCCAGAGCCAGGGTTCAGGCCACCTTCAGATCCCTACTCCTTGAGTTCCTGCCCTCGTACACCACGTCCACCCACGAGCTACCAATGCAGATGAACCGTGTGTCATTTGTGCAGCCTCCGAGGAAATTTGTCCTTTTTACCAAACTTCTTTTTCTCTTCCCCAACATTGCACATTTCTTACCTTCAGAACCCAGCTCTACTCTCTGAAGCCTTCTATCACAGACTAACAGTTCAGAATTTAAAGAGCTTATACAAAAATAGAATGCACACAGCCAAGCATGCTTATCAAAAGAGTGGCAAAAGCCCAGTAAAATTAGAGTATCAGGAGTAGCCAACCCTGGGCTAATCTGAAGTGTTTAGAAATTGCTAAGGACAATTTTTTCTTAAAGAAAATGGACAGAGCTTACAAAATCCACATATAGGACAGAAGGGAAAACAAAAGGATGGGTGTCCACTGTTTGGGAAAAGAGTTCAATCTGATCATGTCTTCCGCCGCTGCAGATCCTTCTGTGATTTCTCTTTGCTCTTTATCATGGCTCTCAAGTCTGGCCTGCCTCTGTACCCCCAATAGCATTCTGCCCTCACCTCTGTTGCCCAGCCCTTGTGGCCTGTTTCCATTTCTTGACTATTCATCATGGTCTTTTTCATCACACCCGTTTCCCTGCTATGCCACCAGGAAACCCATTCCCGTGCTTTCATTCTCAGTCGGAACAGCGCTTCTGCAGGAAGACCTTCCACCAGCACCCAGACTAGTTTGTCACCCCCATAGCATCTACTTTTGTGAGTAGCATGAAAGTTGGAGAAAGGATCAGTTAGGAATCTGCTGACCATGAACTTGAGTTGTTTAGATTTCATTTATATATTTTCCATCAAGAGAATGCTAATCAACTTGGAAAACGCAGAGCCTACATGGGTAGAAGAGAACTGAAGCCCAAGATAGCACCTAACTGTCAAAAATATCAAGTCTCCTGGTGAAGTAAATGTCATGCTTCTGGTGCAATAAATACCATGGTGCTGAATTTCAGAGTTGTTGTGGGTTAAGCCCTGAGAAACAAGAACATGTTGCATCAGGGGAGAGAAGGGAAGAGGTAGATTTTGAAAACTGCAGGTCAACAAGTTTGGTATTAATCCACAGTAACATTGTAGAGCAGATTATTAAATGGTGGTCTGTGACCATCCTTACAGAAGAAAGCATTGATCACTGGGCATTAGCAAAGGTTCACTAAGAACAAGCCATGCATGCAAGACTAATATTGTATCCTTTTTTCACAGAGTTATCAAATTGGGAGATCAGGGGAATGCTACAAATGAGCAAATTTCAGCGGACAAATCCCACCTAAGCTAAAAAAAAATTAAAGCATCTACCTCAACTTTAAGAAACCCAGTATGTTACTACAGTTTTTCCTGGAGATCCACAGGGTACAATAGCATATAAAAGATTCCAAGAAGTCCTGCACCAAAGAAACCTATTTAACATTACCCCCCTAAAGCAGTATTCCACAGAACATGCTTAGAGAAAAGGATGTTTTGGACAAATGTTAGCAGGTGTTTTGCAAAGCCTTTTATTATATAAACTGTGAAGGAAGTGGAGAAATGCAGGGTTAAAAATAGCTCATTGGAATCACAGCTGGTACCTAAAGAGGCTTAATTAATTGATTAATCGCCAATCTGTGGGAGGTCTCTAATGAAATGTCTCAAGGCTCTGCCCTTGGTCCTGTCATATTCAACATTCTTATCAATGACTTGTATCACAACATTAAAGACCTACTTTTAAAATTGTCAGATAGCGTAAAGCCAGAGAGGCAGCTACTATGCTATATAAGAAATTGAAATACTCTCTCAAAGCAATAAATGAATCCAAAAGAATCTCAATGAGTCTTATTACAACCAGTGGTATAAGTAAAGGATAGATGAAATCTGACTTACATTAGCTCATATAAAAAAGACCCAGGTTGTAGCTATACCAAGATCAGCCCAGGCAAAACGTGTGATAGAGCTAACGTGCTTCTAAAGTCAGCGAAGCCATCCTGAAGAGGCAAATGGTTTGCTGGGCAATTAAGGCAGGTGAGATGGTCTGCCACACTAGCTATGGTATTCTGGTTTTATGGTGCATTTTGAAAAGGACATTAACAAGCTGGAACATGGACCAACATCAGGAGGGTTCTGGAGAACACATCCCCTGAGAACACATTTCCTGAGGAGGAAAGTGTGAAGAAACCAGGGATGTCTAGATGGTCTGTAAAAGAGAAGATAAAGGGCATGTTGGTGATAAGTGGCTTTGGGAGGCAGAGTAGCATAGTACAAAAGAGGTAAGTTGGTGCGCAAATCTCTGCTCCAGTACTTCTAGTTGGATGACCTTGGACAAGTTTGTTATTTCATAATGTCTCTTATCTTCAGTGTCCTTAGATGAGAAATGATCACCCCTATTAAGTGGGGTTATTGGGGCCCTGGAGCAGAGTAAGTGGTCAACACAGGCTTCTTTCTCTTCCCTTTCTCCATATGAGAAGGGTAACCACAGCCATGAGAAAGGTGACTATTTGGTGTAGATTCAGGGAAAAACTGGGACCAATGAAAGAATTCCTCAAAGGGAGATAGATTTAGCTGATGAAAAGTAGGAACTTTATAATAATCAAAAGCTGGAAAACAAAGGAACTGGCTTGGCTGCCTTTAAGTTGACAGTGGAACTTCTGTAGATACTATAGAAGAGATCTCTGCTTTGGATGGGAGATGGGATTAGATGACCCCCAGATGCTTTCCAACTCTGAGACACTATGAGTCAAAGACTCAGCTAGTTCATTATTCTCTTGTATATATAGTCAGCTCATATATTCACCCCCATTCATATAAAGTGATGCTTGTGTGTACTTATTTAAAATTATTCTTTGGCCATTCCTATGTATGGGTTCATTCTCTTCTATTTTGGGGTTCCCATTACAGCCTAGTTCAGGGGTTTGTCCACAGTGGGCACTTAATAAACGGTGATGGACTAATAAGAGACGTCTATGTGGTCTAACGACTACACACTGACATCATGGACTCACACAGGCATGTGTTCAAATCTTGGCTCTGCTTCTTGTGCAAGTTACTCTCTGGGCCTCCATTTCCTCAACTGTAAAATGGATATAGTAATAATAACTTTATGAAATATAAATTAAATAGAATATTTTAAGTCTTTGGAAAAATAGTAAGTGTACAATAAATGGTAGATGTTATTTTTGTAGTTGCTGTCACAGTGAATGCAAATCTACTTAATACTTACAGAGGGGTCTTCTGACTACACAGTAAGAGGCTTAGGGACAAATTGGTTCTTCCAGCACCTACTTATTTCAAAATATTTTCTCCTAAACAGAGTTCTTGGTTCATGCACCAAAGCCTACTTAAGTCTATTCCCGTAGTTCTTGCAGCATTTATGATTGGAACCAGGAAGAATCAACTGGAAATGAGCAAAAACGGAGAGATTAAAGTGGGGGTGATTTTAGCCTAGCCAGAAAATCTGTGACAAGGCCCGAGCTGGTGGGAAACATCCTCACGGGGGACACCTGGTGTGCAGTCTGCCTGTGCTGGCTACCAAGTGAGCCTCCAGCTGTGGCCACTGGGGAACTGGCCCTGCCCTCGCTCTCTTCTTGTTGTGCAGAACAGGGGAGTGTACAGATGGGCATGTCCTGGGGGGCCCTATGAGTTCCTCCAGATGGGTCCTGACCTTGGTTAGTGCCTAGCCCAGCACTGGGCATGGCCTCTAATGAGAGTTACTTGACCAGGAAGGAATGGAGAATAAACACAGATGCTTTTTAATTTTTAAGTGCAGTAAAAAACACATAACATAAAATTTACCATCTTAACCATTTTTAAGTGTATAGTTCAATAGCATTAATAGTGTTATATGAATAGTATATTCATATTGTTGTGCATCAGATCTCTAGAACTTCCTCATCTTGTAAAACTAAAACACTATACCCATTAAAAACAGCTACCCATTTGCCCTTCTCCCTCTGCTCCAGCAATCACCATTCTACTTTCTGTTTCTATGAATTTAACTACTTTGGATACCTCATATAAATGGAATCATACATTGTCTTCTGTGACTTTTTTCACTTATCAGCATTTCCTCAAGGTTCATTATTATTAACTTCAAGTAGCATTATTCACAATGGCCAAAAGGTGGAAGCAACCCAAATGTCCATTATGGATAAATGAATAAACAAATTATGGTCTATCCATACAATGGAGCATTATTCATCCATACAAAGGAATAAGCTACAATGTGAATGAACCTTAAAACATTATGGTAAGTGAGGAAGCCAGTCACAAAAGGCCACATATTATACAACTACATTCATATGGAAGTCCAGAATAGGAAAACCTATAGAGACAGTGAGTACATAAGTGGTTGCCCAGGACTATGGGGAGGGGGCAGTGGAGGAGGTGATAGCTAAAGGGTACAAGGGTTCCTTTTTGAGCTGATAAAAATGTCCCAGAATTGACTGTGGCGGTGCTTGCACGTATTTGTGAATATGCTAAAAACCACTGAATTTATACTTTATTTTTAAGCCACTTTACTGAGGTATGACTGACATACAAAAAGCCACATATTTAATGTTTACAACTTGATGAGTTTGTATATAAGTATATACCCACGAAACCATCACCATAATCAAAGCCATGAACTTAACCATTACCTCCAAAAGTTTCCTTCTGCCTCCTTTATGTGTTTATTTATTATAATTAAAAATTTGTTTTCTTTTATGGTAAGAGTATTTAGTCTAAGATCTACCATCTTAGCAAATTTATAAGTATATAAGACAGTATGGTTAACTATAGTCTCTATGTTGTACATTAGATCTTCAGAACTTACCTATCTTGCGTAACAGAAACTTTGCACCCTTTGAGCAATACCTCCCCATCCCCAACACCCAACCCCTGATAATCACTATTCTACTCTCTGGTTCTACAAGTTTGACTATTCCTCATAAGACTGGGATCATGCACTATTTCTCCTTCTGTATCTGACTTATTTCACTTATTGTAATGTCCCCTAGGTCCACCTATGTTGCAAATGGCATAATTTCTTTATTTTGTTCTATTGTGTATATATATCATTTTTAAAAATCCATTCATCTGTCAATGGACACTTACGTTGATTCCGTATCTTGGCTATTTTGAATAATGCTGCAGTGAACATAGGAGTACAAATATCTCTTCAATATCTTGATTTCAATTCCTTTAGATATATACTCAGAAGTGGGCTTGCTGGATCATATGGTAATTCTGTTTTTAATTTTTTGAGGAATCTCCATACTGTTTTTTTTTTTCAAAATATTACGGAGGTACAAACGTCGAGGTTATATATATTACCTTCGCACCATCTGTATCATAGCTACAAAAGTGCCCAGCCCTAGACAGTGAGTACCACACCCATTAGGTGTGAATTTATCCATCCCCCCCTCCCCTCTCCCACTATACTGTTTTCCATAGTGGCTGTACCAATTTACATTCCCACTAGCAGTGTACAAGGGTTCCCCTTTCTCCATACTCTCACTAAAACTTATCTTTTGTTTGTTTGATAATAACCATTCTAACAGGTGATATCTAATAGTGATTTTGATTTGCATTTCCCTGATGTGTTGAGTGCTTTTTCATATACTTCTTGGTCATTTGTATGTCTTCTTTGGTAAAATATCTATTCAGGTCCTTTGCCCATTTTTATTTATTTTGAGACAGAGTCTCACTCTGTTGCCTGGGCTAGAATGCCGTGGTGTCAGCCTAGCTCACAGCAACCTCAAACTCCTGGGCTCAAGTGATCCTCCTGCCTTAGCCTCCCAATTAGCTGGGACTACAGGCATGCGCCACCATGCCCGGCTAATTTTTTCTATTTTTAGTTGGTTGGCCAATTTCTTTCTATTTTTAGTAGAGACGAGGTCTTGCTCTTGCTCAGGCTGGTTTCGAACTCCTGAGCTCAAAGGATCCGCCCGTCTCGGCCTCCCAGAGTGCTAGGATTACAGGCGTGAGCCACTGCGCGCGGCCGGCCCACTTTTAAATAGGGTTATTTGGGTTTTTTTCTATTGAGTTATGTGAGTTCCTTATATATTTTGGATATTAGCCTCTTATCAGATAAATGATTTGCAAATATTTTTTCCCATTCTGTAGGTTGCCTTTTTCACTTGTCGATTGTTTCCTCTGTTGTATCAAAGCTTTTTTGTTTGATATAATTCCAATTGTTTATTTTGCTATTGTAACCTTTGCTGTTGGTGTCATAGGCAAGAAATCATTGCCAAGTCCAATGGCTAGAAGCCTTTTTCCTGTTTTCTTCTAATAGTTTTATTATTTCAGGTTTTACATTTAAGTCTTTAATCCATTTTGAGTTGGCTTTTATGTATGATATGGAACCATACGCTTTAAACTGGTAAATTATATAGTATATGAGTTATATCTCAATAAAGCTGCTTTTTAAAAAAGATCCATACTTGGGAGGAAGAAATGACAGAACCTGCGGCTGCTTTGGAAGAGGAGGCTATGGCTCCCATCTCTGTTTTCTCTGGGCTCCTGCTTCATTTCTCTTTCTCTCTGAGCCAGGCTTTCTCTGCTAACTTTCTCTGTGCCCAAGGAGAAAAGTGGCTGTCTTGTGGCTTACTCTATGTCCCATCCAGCTCCAGCGGCCATACAACAGCAATCTCTAGAACCCAATTTCAAATCCCCTGGACAGAGACATGTTTGCCCAGCGTGGGTCAGTGCCAGGAGGCAGGCCTGCCTGGTTCTCACAGCCAGCCCCCCTAGCAGGGCTGCACAGCATGAGCAGTTCTTATCCTCAGAGCCAGCAGGAGTCTATTTGCAGATGTTTTAGACAGAACCAACATTTAATGAGCACTTTCCATGTGCCACGTACCGTGTCAACTGCTTTTGCCTCCTTAATCCCATTTAATCTCTTATCTACACTATATGAAAGCATATGCTGACTCGAAAAAACATTCACAATTGGGTTTAACTTGTGCGTGCATAATGTCACATCAAGTCCACAACTGGTGAAATCATCTACTCCAGGGTAGGAAGAGGCCTCCTGCAATGGGATTACCAGCGACAGAATCTGGTTACCAGATGGTGGTGTTTTTAGCTCACCAAAATGCAGGGCTCGGTTACTCACAGTTAGTGAGCCGCACTAACCAACAGAGAGGTGTTTCTAAAACACGCTTTAAAGCCAGTCTGCTGGGAAGGAAGTCTATTACAATAACCTGTTTGGTTCTTGAACACTGGTAATCTGTGTGTTCCCTATTTAAAAATCTCACCTCAGGCCGGGTGTGGTGGGTCACGCCTGTAATCCTAGCACTCTGGGAGGCCGAGGCGGGTGGATCACTCAAGGTCAGGAGTTCAAGACCAGCCTGAGCAAGAGCGAGACCCCATCTCTAC
>NW_012144966.1:7115008-7123025 GCF_000956105.1 Propithecus coquereli | reverse complement strand
ATAAAGAAGCTGCTGAAGTTGTATATGCAAAGAATAAATGAACTTGAACCCCAGAAAGGTTAAACTTTGTTTCAAGTAGGTTCTATATTCGGAAGCAACAACTTTAGGAATGTCTTCTTTTTTTTTTAATGTTTTTTTTTTTTTTTTTTTTTTTGAGGGGGGCCTACAAATGGATGCTTAGATTTTTCATGGTGAAAGGCTTTCCTCTTCAACTGATGGTAGGCACCATTAGGTAGGTAAAGTCCATCTCCACAAGGCACTCTGCGGCAGCCTTCAACTTTTATTCAGCAGAGACCGCACCTAATTTTGATCTCTATCTCATCATTTGTGGCAAAATCTTCCCAGAGGAAGATACATCCTTCTGAGAGTCCCAGCATGTGTGTTGAAAAGAACAAAGCTCCCTGGTGAGAGAAGTGTCATGGAACCGTAGGGCTGGGCTATCTCCCCTGCCTCTCCAAGCAGGACCATGCACAAGCCATTTCAGAGAAAGTGTGCTCATAATCTCTCTTATTCCCCACGCTCTGAAATTTCTTCATTGATTTGCAAACATTTATCTTTATCCTTCATTCATATCACATTCTATTGCCCACCTCCTAGCATAGCTACATCCTGGGGCTCTAGGGGTTGGGAAGAGGTGCAAGATGCTGTTCTTGCCCCAAGAGCTTCATAATTTCATTGGGAGACAAAGCAACCCAACTAAGAAGTTCATCAGGTGTGCTCTCGGTGGACATTCAGGACTTCCAAGGGAAGGATGTCAAGGACTGACAGAACAGTGAAAGCTTCCCAGAGCAGGTGAGCCCTGGAGTCTGGGAATGACAGCCTGGGCATTTATGTAGCCATATCCAGGCGAAGACACAGGCACCCTGGGTTGGCATCAATTAGACATTCCTTCAAGATTATGTATTAAAAATTTTCGCTTGAAATGTACCTGCAAGAGAAACTGAGGGCAGAGTGTGGAGGGCATGCAGGACCGAGAGTGGCAGGGCTCACAGTCTGTATTGCCTCTGCAGCTTAGCTCTGCCCGAACACATCCACCCCACCCAGGAAACCAGAGCTGTGCAGTCAGTTCCCTGGCACCAGTTATTACTTCTCACGGCCCTCGGGAATCTTACAGCCCATCGAAAGTGCTCTCTGTGTTTTCTAGTAAATACAAATTTCTTCATCTCATTCCATGTCTAATGACATTTTAGCTCCCCTTTTGGTCTGTTCTGGGGCAGCTGCCTGACTGAGATAATATGAGACATGTGCAAATGTTTGGCTTGGTGCATAGAGCGGAGGAACAAGGCTGAAGAAGAGAAAATGTGGTCTAGGGAGCCGGCAGCTGCTGTTTTTCCTATGCGCCAGGCTAGTGCTTGGTTTCTTACAAGCACATTCTTATTTATTCTTCATGATAGCACTACAAAGAAATATTTTGATGCCCATTTTATAGGTGGGGAAGAAGATACAGAGAGGCTAACTCAGTTGCCCGTAGGCAGCTAATAAGAAGGGAGGCTTGGATAGAAACCCAATGGTCATGAGCCGCATAATGACATTTCAGTCAATGACAGACCACATACATGACAGTGGTCCCAAGAGATTATAATGGAGCTGCATTATACAGATGTACCATTTTTTAATCTTTTATACCATATTTTTACCTTTTCTGTGTTTAGATGTGTTTAGATACACAAATACCATTGTGTTACAATTGCCTACAGTATTCAGTACAGTAGCAAGCTGTTAGGTTTGTAACCTAGGAGCAATAGGCTATACCATATAGTTTAGGTGTGTAGTAGGCGATATCATCTAGGTTTGTGTATGTACACTCTATGGTGTTCACACAAGAATGAAATTGCCCAAGGACACATTTCTGAGAACATATCCCTATTGTTAAGCAACACATGACTACATAGGGTGAGGTCAACGTAGGATAGGTCTTGCTCATCCCAGCCTGGGTTTTCCCACCAGGCTACGTTGCCTGTCACCCAGATGCGAAGCAAGAGCTCTTAGTGGAGACTTCAGGAGGATTTAAAAGGAAAATGGAGCCTGACTGCGACTAACTGAATGTTGACATCATGCTTTCCACTTTTCATCCTGTGATGAACATGGGTGGAGAGGGGGTGGCAAAGATGAGAGTCAGGAAGAGCAATGAGTAGCCACCGAGAAACCTGCAGCTCCAAGGAAAGCGCAGTAAGCTGGAGGCAGGGCAAGGAGAGGCCATGAGCAAAGAGAAACAGGCTTTGGTGATTCTGCCATACATAAGGGTCAGAGGTAGGTTTGCGGGAAAGGAAGAGAAGTGTCTGGCCTTGAGAAAACACCGGTGACACTGAAACCTGGATGTCAAGGAAGGGTTTGAAGGGAGAATGCTGAGTCTGTTGTGTTTGAGGTTCTGCAGGAGCTTCAGAGTCTAGGCTTCTGGTCTGTGCTGGAGAGTGGTCGGCGCTGAACCAGAGGACTTGCCTTGTGTTGAGTTACCGAAGGCCATGGTGGGGCCTGTGGGTGGATGGGGCCACCAGGCAGGAGAGCCGAATCTTTAGGATCACCATATTATGTTTCTCACAATTCAGTCACGCTGCTTCTCAGTGGAGGCTCCACTGTCTCCATGGAGGAGCACTGGAAATATAGGGATGCTTTTCATTGTCCCAGTGTTTGATGGATGCCACAGGACTTCAGTGGGTATATAGGATATCCAGGGATATAAGGCATTCTGCAATGCATAGGGCATTTCTGCACAGTGAAAATTTACTCTAGGGTCCTCTTAATTTCTAAATATCCCATTGTGCATTCATTTTGGTGGAAAACCTATTTAGAAGTCTCTGAGCCTAGAACCTAATTACAGTTTCCATATATACCTATATATTTTGCTCAATTTAAATTTATACTCATTTTCACAGGAATGTAATCATATAAATAGAAAATTTTACTTTGTTTTGTTGGAACTTGACTGAGCTCTTCCATTTTAGAAAATCACATCTCTACTGGCAACACCATTCCTAAAACTTGGGTTATTACTCTACATTGATAGCTACCCCATTAATGGTGATTCTGCATATGCGTTCAAGTATCTCTTATTTTGTCTTTTATTTTGTCTTCAAGTATTCATATCTAACCATAAGCTGAAATACATTTTTCCTATAGATTCCTTTTATTTCATTTATTCTTTATATTATAGTTAAGTCATTATATTGATTTTTTAAAAAAAATTATGTGTGCAGATGAGCTATTCTATCTATAAATTTTATTTTGAGAGAGTAAAAGGGGTGTTACAAATCAGTTATTATAAGGAAGGATTGGAACTGATGGAGTTGAGAACCACTGGTTCCAGACCAGCACCATCCAATAGAAACATAATATGACTCACAATTAAAATTTTAAATTTTCTAATAGGCACCTTACAAAATAGAAGAATGGAATATTATTCAGCCTTAAAAAGTAATTATATCCCATCACATGAGGTCATTATGCTAAGTAAAATAAACCAGTCACAAAAAGACAAATACTGTAAGATTCCACTTATATGAGGTATCTAAAGTAGTTAAATTCATAGAAACAAAAAATAGAACACTGGTTGTCAGGGGATAAGGGGAGGGGCAAATGAAGAGTTGTTGTTTAATGGGTGTAGAGTTTCAGGTTTGCAAGTTGAAGAAATTCTGGAGATCTGTTTCACAACAATGTGAATATATTTAACACCATTGAACTGTATACTTAAAAGTGGTTAAGATGGTAAATTTTATGTTATTTTTTCTTTTTACCAAAATCAGAAAATCATAAAGGAGCAGGAAACTTAATTTTGATAATATATTAATATATTTATTTAACTCAATCTATTCAAAATGCTATCATTTCAATGTGTAATCAAAATAAAAATTATCAATGAGACATTTTATTCTCTTTCTTGTACGAAGTCTGAAACTTGTGTGCATTTTAGACCACAACAGTTATCAGCCAGGACTGGCCGCATTTCTAGTGCTCAGTAGCCACATGTGGCTATTGTAGATGCTCACACTTGCTGAGCAGACCTCAAGTGCGAGGCACAGCTCTGAGTCCTTTATATAGAATGACTCTTTCAATCCTCAGGAGATAGGCCCTGGGAAGTTGAAGCTCAGGGGCCATGAGTAGCATACCTGAGTCAAGCAACACTCTGAGGCCAGGTGGAGAGAGCAGCCCAGGCATTCTGGCTCCAGATCCCTGACTTAATCCCTTGTGCTATGGGGCCTTGGTAAGGCTTTTCCCCTGGACTCCTTTTCTGGACAGCTGGGAGTCTGCACCGCCCCTCTTCCCAGGAGAATGCTAGATGTTTGCTTTCCTGGGCTGGGAAGAGCTTAGCCCTGGCTGTGCAGCTTTAGGGCATCGAGAATCTGGCCAGGCCCCAGGGAGCCAGTAGGGCGTATCTTTCCTTGCGTTCCCGAGGAGCATGGCAGAGGTACCGGCCAGAACTGCTGAGCAGCAGAAAGAAGCCTGGTTTTGCATCACGGGCCCCTTCAATGTCCTCTGTTCTCCTCTGTATTCCCATCAGGGAGGTGGTGGGTCTGGTGAATCAAAACACCCAGACGTGGCAGAAAGACTGTGTTCCAACACACACATCTAATAAGGACTTGCTACCAGGACCTTGCTGGTGAATTGTCTGCATTCCAATGACTTTTTCTCCTGAGTTTTTCTTAATAAAGACAGATTTCTTCATTTCCTGGAGCTCCCTCAAGATTATCCTGACAACTTCCCCATTAATTATCAAATTATGCCCCGTCACAAAATGATTACATTTGCTTCCTACCTAAATACCTCCCCTCATTTATGAAAAGTCTCATTTAAACTAATATGCTTTTAACTTGCTTAATTTCAACACCTCCGTAGAGGCTACTAATGAGCTGATTCCTTGCCCAGCTGGTCCCTTGGCCCTTCCTTGTGTTCTCTGTTCCAAGACCAATTTAGATCTCGCAGTACAGGAATGGGAAGGACTCGCCCTTTGAGTCGGATGCTTGGCAGGGGCCTTCTTGAGTGATGTGTACTTCAACGCACGACCTTGAGTCTGAGTCCCCCACGAAAGTGAGACTACACTTGCTACTTCCAGAAGTGAGAAAATTGCCTAAGAGCGGGGCCACAGGAGTAAAACAGACTCCCAGTTTCAACCAGGCAGCTTAATGAGTCAGGTAATTAGACCCAGATTCCCTTTACAGGGGCCTCTTACTTATTATTTAATAAAGAGATGATTCCAGGCTGTGGCCCGCAAGGCTGGCGGCATTACAACCACAGAGCTGAAGAAGTGCTTCCTCACAGATGTTGTCCACCTCTGGCAGGGGGACAAAAGTGCTTCGAAAGGACCTCTCAGCCCTGCTTGTGGAGAATATCATGTGCCAAGCAACTCCTCTTCCTGGCGCTGTCTTCTCCAAGGTGTCAGATGGGTCACTTCACTGCAGTGCTGAGAATCAGGTCAGTCTGTTCCTCTGATTAACCCTGATCTCATTCCGTTGGCAGCCGGCAGTGGCCTGAGGCCCTGCTGCCTTCCGAAGGCTGCCCACTAGCACCAGGGATACTGGGAGCAGGAAGAGCTGACAAGTACATACTGTGAGCCAGGCTGTGTTCTAAGTGCTCTCAATGCCTTGTCTCCTTAAATTTTCACATAGGTATCATTAGACTTCCTTCCCCATTTTACAGATCAGAAAACTGAGGCTCATTGCGGTTATGCACAATGCCCAAGGTCACACAATTAATAATTGGGAGAGCTGAGATTTGAAGCCACATATCTCTAAGACTAGACCCTAAGGGCTTCACTCCTATACCATATTGCTAGGGGTTAGCTGGCCCAGGAGGAAATTACTGGGCTATATTTTCATGGCCAGAACTTTGAGGGGCTATCTGAAGACCTCCATTGCTGTCAATACTGATGGCTCATCATGCACTGGCCCCTGTCCAGAGGCATATACAGTCAGTCAAGTGACCCATCCCAGCCATATTCCTTAGACTAGAGATGGACCCATTATCCCAACCAGACAAATAGGAGGCCCTCCATGGGATTTTCCAAATTGAGACTGAAAAAATGATGGGTGCAACCGGGCACCCATCCCGGTTGTGAGACCCAACCCACCACAGGATATGATCCAGGCTGATGAGGAAAACAATGTTGACAACACAGAGAAAGAATTCCAAAGGCATTTGAGTCCCTGATTCAAATCCCTGAGGCACAAGGCTTATATTTTCTATAATTCAGTATGTAAGCCAATAAATTTTCCCCTTTTTACCCAAGCTAGTCCTAGTGAGGTTTCTAACCCTATTACAACCAAAACAATTCCAACAAACTATGCCCTGAAGTTTGATATACAATGAGATCTATCTACAGGGTTTCGATCTGTACTTCAGAAAGGTGGCTGTGGCATGGTGTTGAGGCAGAAATGCAGGGGACGCTGGAAGCAGGAGGACCGGCAAGGAGCCCCCTGCAGTGTGGGCTGCGGCAGTGGTCCACAGGAGAGACGATGAACCAAGACAGTCAGTTGTGGGCCAGTTGGGATGTCGTCAAGAGATATTTAGTTGATAGAAATTTTTAGACTTGGCAATTAATTAAAATTGGGGAGATGACATTGGAGGTGCCCAGGGTGTTTCCCAAGTGCATGGTGATGTCATTAGCTGAACAGGAAACACAGGAGGCAGAGTGGACTTGGGGAGGTATGTGGAGGAGCAATAGGTAATCAGCTCGGCCATAGGTAGCTGACCGGTGTCCAGCTGTGACTGGTTCCTTTAAGCCAGCAAGCTGCATCCTGGCGTCATGAGGAAGGCGTGCTGTGGCAATCGCCTGCTGTTCACAGCCTCAGTGCTGACCACGCGTCCTAACCCATGCCTCAACCCCTTCCCATCCTCCTCTCAGCTCTCTAAGTCACCAAGGGGTCTTCCTGTTTTTGTCCTTGTGTTACCCTGCAGATTTTTCAGGACTGGTATTATCTTCCTGGTGGAACTTGGGCACCTTTCCATGGGATTCTGCTCCTTCCTCCTGCTTGGTTGAATTGTGCCACCTTAGATAACTCCCTCCCTGGAGTGGCGGGAAAGGATGGCTAGCACTGTTAAAAACAAACCCAGGAGCCATGCTGTGGAAACCAGACTCCGGCCAATTTGGCTGCCTATAGTTATTAGGTTCTTTTTGCAAGATATCTCTAGCCTACCACAGTTAAAATGGGATGAGGATTATAGATTTCCTCTACCATGACTGCCCAACATAGGGTATGGGTAGGTTGCACCGAAAGCAAGACCCAGACCAAATTCTGCCATGCACACAAATATTTACTATTAATAATAAGCAGGCACTATACTGATACACAAGCTTTTTTCCTAAGCTTGATGAAATCTTTTCTGTCTGTATAATGCACACACACCTTGCACGGTGAGAAAATATTCTAGTGGCAGAATTCATCCTGGCTTCTAGTCAGATTCAGGCAACAGAATCATCTGTTATATGGGGCACATAGGACCAGATGGAGTCTCAGGCTTGGTGGAACATTATGAAGGCAGCAGGCTGTTGAGCCTGCAAGTTCTTATACTCTGTTCACACAAGCATGGAGGACCCGAATCATATTCTTCGCCATCCATATATCTTGTGCACTGCTTGTTTCATCAATGAAAAATCATTGCTAAACCCATTATACAAATGAAAAAACCTTCTAGTGCTGAAGAAAGATAAAAATCGCCAGAGCTCTTGCAGAAGCTACTTGTGGAGTGTAGAGTTCCTATTAGTCTTTCAAAGCTGATGAAATACTCTGGAGCACATAGTCCTGATCAGGGTACTTTACATGTTAACGCATTTCTCCTAAGATGTTGATTAAAACTGATCCACATCTCTCAGTCAATGCTTAAGTATTTATTTATTTATTTAGAGACAGAGTCTTGCTCTATTGTCCAGACTTAGAATTCAGTGATGTGATCATAGCTCCCTGCAACCTTGAACTCCTGGGCTCAAGTGATCCTTCTGCCTCAGCCTCCCGAGTAGCTGGAGCTGCAGGCATGCGCCACCATGCCTGGCTAATTTTTTTTTTTTTTTAAATTATTGTAGAGATGG
>NW_012144966.1:7060093-7114943 GCF_000956105.1 Propithecus coquereli | reverse complement strand
TTTAGAGACAGGGTCTTGTTCTATTGTCCAGACTTAGAATTCAGTGGTGTGATCATAGCTCCCTGCAACCTTGAACTCCTGGGCTCAAGTGATCCTTCTACCTCAGCCTCCCAAGTAGCTGGAGCTACAGGCATGTGTCACCATGCCTGGCTAATTTTTTTTTTTTAATTATTGTAGAGATGGTGTCTCACTATGTTGCCCTGGCTGGCGTCGATTTCCTGGCCTCAAGCGATCCTCCCACCTTGGGCTTCCAAAGTGCTGGGATTACAGGTGTAAGCCACCACACAGCCAATGCTGGAGTATTTAAAAATAAATCATATTCCATATCGTTCATGCCAGGCACTTGCCTCAGAACCTTTGCATAAGCTGTTCTCTACATATGATGTCTTCATCCCCTTCTCATTCATTTGCTTGAGCAATTTCTATTCAATCTTCAGCACTTAGTATGGCTGTCACCTCTTCCAGGAAGACTTCCCTGATCCTCCCTCCCCCAACGCTGAATTGAGTGTCTCTCTCTTGTGTTCCTGTAACGTCTTGTGCTAACTCATTTTTGAGAGTCAGCTGGTCTGTCTCTTTCACTTGACTGTAATTTCCAGTCCCTGTATCCCTAGTACCATGCAGAATAGGTAGTCAATTTTTTGGTAAAATTGAATTAAATTCAAAAGAGGCCGATTTTGTTTTCCTTCCTCCCAGCTTCTCACCAGTATATCATAAGAGGGATCACCAATCTTTGTGGTCGGCCGAAGGTAAATAAACGATGAGGGGGGATGGATGAGACACAGTCCTAGATAGACTGTAAACTTGAGAATAATTTGCAAGTGACCAAGTGTGAAAACGTTTTTAGTTTGTTTGCACTTTAAATGCTCCAAGTCTTTACTGAGTTTGCTCTCAGAGTAAGCCCTGGAGCAGGAGCTGTGGCAAGCATCTTCTGCGTCAGCTGATCTCTGATATTTATCCTAAGAGAAGAAAGCAACCAGAAGCCTTATTCACCTGATGCTTCCCTACAAGGTGAGCAATTCCTAGTGGAGAGAAGGTCGGTGAGGTGCTGTCGGCCAGACAGAAAGCCCATCGGGAGGCTGCTGACCTCATTTTGCCCACTGCAGTCCAAATATCCAGACTTGAACTTGACATTTGCCAAAGCGTAGCTAAACAAATGGTGGTAAAATGATGCCCCCACCCCCATTCGGTTCCACTTCAAAGTGGCTAAATGGGGTTTTCAATGTTAGAAAATAGACTCAGCAGAAGTATTGAGATACAGGTCATTTATTCAGAGTTACTCTTCCTTTGCAACTCTGAATCTGTAATTTAAAATAAGACCAGGCCTTTATCTCATTGAGCATTTTATTTCACTTAAATAAATAGTGAAGAAGGAAGAGAAGATAATGTGGAATTTATGCATTCAAAATATGTAAAGTTTGTGCTTTTGGACTGTGTGGAAAATACTGTGAGCAAATGATTGCTGTTTCCAGGGGTTCCAG
The DNA here is from genome assembly GCF_000956105.1 of Propithecus coquereli. Lineage (NCBI taxonomy): Eukaryota > Metazoa > Chordata > Mammalia > Primates > Indriidae > Propithecus > Propithecus coquereli. The sequence continues at coordinate 7,113,465 of NW_012144966.1, read as the reverse complement.
GAAAGGAAGTGGGGGCTGGGGAAGGGCATAATCCCTGTTTGTCTCTTGCTTCACCCACAGCCTCAGCGTCTGCTCCCACGCCCAGCCCCCGGTCCTCTAGGCCACAACGCCGCAGAGCCACACCAGGTTCGCATTCCAGGACATGGACACAGTGAAGGAACTGTCTATAACACAGAGTCGAAAGCCACGTTCTAGGAAATGGATTGGGCAGCGGCCACTAAGAACCCCTGGCCTGCCTTCAGTCGGAGCTGGACAGGTGTGTATGGCCTGAGGCTTGTTATTCTTCCTTATTGGTGGACAAAGGATCCTCTGAAAAGCTCTTGGATAAAGGCTCTTTCAATGCAGGTCACTCTGTGAATGACATCTAGTGAGTTTGTATTCTTTGCTCTGGTAATTAGTAACAATGTATTCATCTGACATACTTGGCGGGCCAGATGTGTTCTAGAACTCAGGATTTTTCAGATTTTAGAAAGGTAACTCAGTCACTGACACTTCAGTGGCACCTGGGTCAGCCCCCAGTGAACCATCACACGAACATTTCTGCAGCAACAGCCCCCAACATGAGGGACAAGATGGTGGAGAGTTTGCATAGGGTCAGGTCAAGTCAGGTTTTGCCACCAAACGAATTTTGAACAAACTTTAGGTTTTCCGAACTGTCTGAATGTCAGGATTTTTGGACAGGGGCTCATGGGCCCGTAATCACATTTTCCTGATGGGCTATTGCCCAACTTAGCTTTTTTAAGAAGAAAGACTTTGATCTCCACTACCCCACTTGGAAACCCACAAATCAGCACTCAGGTCTGGATTCCAAAGCCTGACATCCGACAGGTGACACAGTAAGAATCCCCTCTTGCCAGCATTTCCTTTCCAGAGGTTTTCTGACTCTGTGTGTACGTGTTTTCATTTTTACTTTCTTTCTGCATTCTGCTTAAGGCAACGTTGGCTTCGTCATCCTCGTTAATCCCACAATGGTGAAACCAGACAGAGGAATGGTTAAGGGCTAGCATTTTGTGCTCAGAAGGAACTTGGTTGAAATCCTACCTCTGGCACTCTTTAGCCGTTTGTTGGATTTGGGAAAGTTGCTTAAACTCTCTGAACCTCAGCTTGTTGAACTATAAATCCTCTTGCAGGATTGTCATAAGAATTAAATGATACTATGAAATTGCCAACATTTATGGAATGCTTGCTCTGAATCGAGCACTGTGTTAAGAGTTTTACACGAAGAGTTATTTCATCAAACAGATACCATCTCTATTTTATAGGTGAGGAAACTGAGGCTTAGAAAGCTTACCTAACTGGCACCATATTGCTATTAAATGGAGAAGCTGGTATTCAACACTAGGTAGTCTAACTTCTGGTACTCTTAACTACTCTGCTATGATAACTCATTAGCTGGTAGGTGAAATGTTCTGCACACTTTCTGGAACACAGTGAGCTCTCAGTGCATGGCAACCATAATGTCATGGTGATGATCATGATGGTGGTGATGATGAAGTCAAAGGAGGATCAAGTTTTACAACAGCAGAATCTGGAGGAAGACCGTCGAGCGGCCTGGTTGTCAATGATCACCCATGTAGTGCTCCTGACTTGACTCCCTAGGTATCCTCCCCATAGCTTTGCCAACATCTTTTAAAGTAGGGTCCCCAGTATAACTGGTGCCCAGATTTTTTGAGCATTACCAGTTGGTCCTCCACGTCCTCTAGCTCAGTGGCACAACAGCACTAGTCTTAGAGAAACAGACTAGCAGGTGGAGATTGATGTGCAGAACATTTATTGGCTAGGGCTCTAGGGGTTGACAACAGTAAGGAACAAAGGAAATAGGATTGGGAAGAGGGAAGAATTGCACTGTTACGACAAAGGCCTCTGCCTATCCCACAGGGAGTGCCGGGCTAAGGTGGCCTGTGCAGGGCAGAAATCTAAGACAGCCCCAAGATTCCTACCATCTGGTGCACACGCCTTGTATGTAATTCTCTTGCTATGAGTACAGGCAGAACCTGTGAGTGTGATGGGATATCAGCACCCATGGTTAGGTTAGTAAACATGGTTAGGTTACTAATAAGTTAACTTGAACTTAATCAAAAGAGAGATTATCCAGGTGAGGCTGATCTGACTAGGTAAGCTCCTAAATGGGCATGGGCCCTTCCAGAAAGGGAGCTTCAAAGCACAAGAGGGGATATGGAAGGGCCATGTGGCAAGAAGCAGCAGTCAGTGTCTAGAAAACTGAGAATGATCTCTGGTTGACAGCCAGCAAGGCAATGTGGAGCTCAGTCCCATAGCCACAAGGAACTGAATTCTGCCAGCAGCCTGATTAAGCTTGGATGAGGACCTCGAGCCCCTGAGGAGAGGAGACAGCAGCCCTGGTGGACACCTTGGTTTCAGCCAGGTGGGACCTGAGCAAAGGACCCAGTTATGCCATACCTGGACTTCTGATTGACAAAACTGTGAGATAATAAATGCATGTGGTTTTTGCTGTATTTTCAAAATTGAACTTTTAATTTTGAGATCATTGTAGATTCACATGCAGTCATAAGAAACAATACAAAGATCCACCATACTCTTTATGAATTTTCCCCCAATGGTAGCATCCTGAAAAACTATAGTACAATATCAGAACCAGGATATAGACAAAGTGCAGAACAATACCACTACCACAAAGATCCCTCCTGTTGTACTTCGATAGCCACATTCCCCCATCTCCTGCATCTCCTCCTAACACCTCCACCATTAACCCCTGGCAACCACTAATCTGCTCTCCACTTCCATAATTTTCTCATTTCAAGAATGTTATATAAACGCAGTAATACAGCATGGAACATTTGGGGATTGGCTTTTTTCACTCAGCATAATTCCCTGGAGTTTCATCCAAGTTGTGTACATCACTGGTTCGTTAATTTTTATTGCTGAGAAGTATTCTACCATATAGATGTACCACAGTGTGTTTAGCCATTAACTATTGAAGGACATCTGGGTGTTCACAGTTTTGGGTTGCTACCAGAAAGGCTACTATAAACATTTATGTGTAGATTTTTGTGTGAACATATTTCCATTTCTCTAATAAATACCAGGAGTGCAATTCTGGATCATATGGTAGTTGCATTTTAGTTATTTAATAAACTGCCAAACTGTTTTCCAAAGTGGTTGTACTATTTTACATTCCCACCAGCAAGGTAGGAGAGAGACAATTTCTCCACATCTTTGCCAGCATTTTGTATTGTCATTCTTTTTTATTTTAGTCATTTTGATAAGTGTACAGTGATAAATCATTGTGCTTTTAATTTGCATTTCATTAATGGCTAAAGATATTGAACATCTTTTCATGTGCTTATTTATCATCTATGTATCCTCTTCAGTATAATGTTTCTTCATACCTTTTTCACATTTTCTGATTAGATTGTTTTTGTTTTGTTCTTTGGTGTTAGGTTTTAAGAAATCTTTGCATATTCTAGCTACTAGCCCTTTGTCAGATATGTGGTTTGCAAATTTTTTCTTGCTGTCTGAAGCTTGTCTTTTCACTCTGATAATAGGGTATTTCACACAGCAAAAGTTTTAAATTTTGATGAAATCCAATCATTAATTTTTTTCTTTTATCAATCATGCTTTTGTTGGCAGATCTAAGTATTTTTTGCCTAACCTTAGTTCCTGATGATTTTCTCCTGTGTTTTATTTTCTAAAAGTTTTATAGTTTTATATTTAAGCCCATGATCTATGTTGAGTTAATTCTGTATAAGATGTGAGATTTAAGTTGAGCTTCATTGAAAAGCCTCCATCGAATTGCTTTTGCACCTTTTGTCAAAAATCAGTTGGGCATATTTTTGTGGGTCTGTTTCTGGGTTCTCTATTCTGTTCCATTGATCTACGTGTCTGTCACTCTGTGAATACCACAGCTCTATAATAAGTGTTGAAATCAGGTAGATTGATTCCTCCCACTTTATTATTCTTTTATAAAGTTATTTCAGCTATTCGGGTTTCTTTGCATTTCCATATAAATTTTAGAATAATCTTGTCTTTATCTACAAAAATCTTACTGGTATTATGATAGGAATTGCATTAAACCTGTACATAAATTTTGCAGAGAATTGACCTCTTTATTATATTGAGTCCTCTAATCCATAAACACACTACATCTTTCCATTATTTAGATCTTTTTTTATTTCTTTTTATCAGTGCTTTGTAGTTTTCAGTACAGAAGTCCTGGGCATATTCTGTTAAATTTATACTTACGTATTTTTTAACAATCGTAAATGGCATTGTATTTTTTATTTTGGTGTTCACCTGTTCATTGATCATACATAGAAATACAATTGGATTTTGTGTGTTCATATTGTATCTTGTAGACTTGCTGAACTCACCTATTAGCTCTCAGGGGTTGTTGTTATTATTTTTTAGATTCCATGGAATTTTCTACCTAGACAATCATTTCATCTGCAAATAGGGACAGTCTTATTTCTTCTTTTCTCATCTGTACGCCTTTATGTTTCTTTTTGTGTCCTATTAAATTGGCCAGAACTCCCAGTACTATACTATGAATAAGAGCTGTGAGAGCAGACATCCTTGCCTTGTTCTTGATCTTAAGGGGAAAGCATTTAGTCTTTCACCATTAAGTATAATACTAGCTGCAGCCTTCTGTTAAATACTCTTTATCAAGTTGAGGAAGTTCCTCTCTAATCTATTTTTTTCTAAGAGTTTTTATTATGAATACATGTTGAATTACATTTTGTTAAGTGCTTTTTGGGGGGCATCAATTGATATGACCATGTGATTTTTCTTCTTTAGCCATTAATATGATGGGTTACACTGACTGATTTTCAGATACTGAACCAGCTTTGCATTCCTAAAATCAACCTTCCTTGGGAGGGTGAGGAGGACCATCAGGGAATGCTTTGCTAGGTTTTCAGCCACCTGTTGCAGCATGATGAGAAGTTCACCAGGCAATGAATGAGGGAAAGAGTTTCCAGGGTAAGATATAACAGGTACAAAAGCACCAAGACATGAAACTGGCTTTTTTTGGGAAAAAATGCAAATATTTCAGGATGGCTGGAGAGTCCAAGAGGGAGAGTGGTAGGAGATGAGGCTAAGATATAGGCAAAGCCAAGCTCCCAGAGCTTGTGTGTTATGCTCTGGAGATTGGCCCTTCACCTGAAGGTGATTGCAACCACTGTGAGGCTGGGCGCAGGGAACAAGCCAGTAAAACTTGCATTTAGAAACCCAGTGAGAAGGGTGGACTGGAGAGCTCAGCCTGGAGCAGGGGAGCCACTAGCGACACTACAGGAAGAATTCAGGAAAGGAAAGATAGAGTCCTGAATTACCGCTAATAACTTCTTCAAACACCTCTCCTCTGAGCCCCCGACTCTCCTCACTCCCCCTCCTACCACTTGCCCAAGGTCATGTCAGACTCTGTCTTTTCTTCCACCCCGTTAGTTGACACTTCACGAGTTCATTCTCTTCAGTCCCTGAGCCCTATTTGCTGCCACCAACTGAGAGAGCCTGGAGTATTTGCTCTCCTCGCTGGCCCTGCTTCTCTGTTTGTTCCACCTCCAAACCATTCTCCGTCTTGGCCCGTGCTTTCATCTTTGAAATTCTCTGCTTTAATCAAATCACTTCCGTTTCTCTATAAAAGCTTCAGGAAGGGTCTGCTTTGTCTCAGACCAATGGACCAGACTCCCGGCTGCTTGGGGGCAGGGACTGGGGTCTTGAAGGAACTATTTTGGGAGGTCTTTGGGGGAGATCTCATGTGAATTGTCACGGGGCCTCCAGGGGAAGGGCGGCCATCTGCAGGGCAGAGCTCAGTGCCTGAAGAAATACTTGCCTTTGCTCTAAGCCCCACCCTGATATAAACCCTGCTCATTTCCCCTTGTCCATTCTCTCAGGTAGACTAGTTCAGGGAGGGCACACGGGCCCTCCATATGTACTTGGTGAATTAAAAGTAGATTGGACCTTGTTCGGCAAGCTTATTGCTTTATTATTTTTTGTAATCTAATCTGCATTCCTGGGACTGTTTTTCTCTCTGCTCCTACTCACCTCAATATGAGAAAACACTTCCGTCTCCATACTTTGCTATGCTCAGCCTTGGACTTATGGGAGGCAGGAGCCCTAGGTGTTCTTTGGCCACTTAGGACCCCTGGGCACTGAGACTGTGCACCAATATGATCCTGGCAGGCTCTCAGGGAATTTTTAGTCTCAATGGTGACAGCCTTGGGGTTATGGATTGAGCTGCCTTTGGCTATTTTGGGAGAGGGAAGGCATGACACTAGTCTCTGCCCATCCAGGAACATAGCCATATTTACTTAATAAACGATAGCTAATATTTGGTGAGATGTGAAGCTCTCAGGAAGTCATTCCGAGAATACAAACCAACAACCCAGTCCTTAGGTTCCCTGATCTAGTCTAACATCACCCCCAGCCCCGACCACACACCTGAATGCCAAAGACAGAATTCCTTACCTTCTTTCATCATCTCTCTCTCAGGTTTGCTCCCTAAGCCCTTGCTAAGCCCCTTTTATGTCACCACACAGCCCAGGCATCTACCCTCGGTACTGTCTCTACCCAGCTCCTTCCTCGTCCTTCTTCCCATCCTGGGTTGTTCGTTCAGACCTGTCGTGTCTCCATCTGAATGGCTGTCAGGGAATTCCACTCCAGCCTGTCTGTCTCTGAGTCTATCTGTGCACCTCTCCACACGATGACCTTCAGCCTGGGCCTTCCTGCTTCATGTGTTGGGAACAACAGTGGTGGTGTCAACGGTAGGAAGAGTGGCTTTGATGAGTGACTTCGCTGTGGTTGTGGGGTGTTCTGGGGATGTGCTAGATGCCTGGTCGAAGGACAAAAGGCCTTCAGAATGGGGACTTACAAGAATTGCCTGTGGAAGAGAACGGAAAGACATGTTGGCAGATCACAGATTGCTTTTTGCCAAAGATTAACTTCCATGACCCCCTATTAAAAAATCAAACCCCTATTAACATCATATCCAGTCCTCCAAGGTTGGCAGTGGAAGAAGAGCCCCTGTGTAGACAAGGTGCCTGGATCTCATGGCCCAGGCACCTCCTGGGGGAATAGCTGCCTCTCTGATCCTCCTGCCCAAGCCTTGCCCACGATTCTCCTCTCTGTGCCCAGTCCACTCAGTGAAACCATATTGGAGAACAGACACCCTTAACTGGAGCACTGGGCTCCCCTGCCGTGTGCTCCCCAGTATTTCTGTCAACATTTCCATGCTCAAAGCCCTCACCACCAAGAGCGAAAATGGCTGTTATCGGTCTGCCCTCCCCAGACTGCATCTGTGTCATTCATCCTCATATTCTAGACCACAGCTCAGCGACTGCCACAGGACAGATGCTCAATAATTGTTTGCTGAATAAATGGATGAACAAACTTTGCTTAAGGCGCAGGGATAGAAAAAGAGAAAGCAGACCCAGAGAGCTAATTATAAGTGGGGAATCTGGCTTACAAAATGTAACATACTCATTTCAAGCTTGTGTTCCTCGCCAGGGCCTCCTTGCCTAGCTCCTGGCATATCCCCACATGGTGGCATTCCAGCAGAGCTGGACTTCTCAAGACAGACGATGGGATGAGAGAGGATTAGGGGACTCCTCTCGTGGTGGCCTAAGGTCCACTCTCTAAGATTCTAAATTCCTGTATGAAATGCTACAACTGCCTCTGATGATAGATTCTGGGAATGTCCACCTCATTAGGAGTGGGGGTTTACTCTAGGACAGAAGGAAAATAGTTTTCATTTCCTTTGCCAATTCTTAACAGTTTCTCCCCAAAGTACTCTATTGAGAATTAGCAAGAAAGAGTACATGATCAATTAAGAGTGTCTGCCATGGATGTGGGAGGGAGGAAAGATAGCATTTACAGAGTGTATTGCCTATAGCCTCAGCAGAACAACCTGTCTTTATACAGTAAAAGAGGTCAGTGTCCACAGGTGGAGGGATTATTTCCTACTTACTCTTTAAGGATTTAAAGTATCTCTTGGCAACCTTCATGCCTTCTACTCCGCTACAGAGACTTGAGGGGTGGAAAATGTTAACACCTTGTATCAGTTTCTGATGTGATTTCTTCTTTTCTGAGATATGGCAGAAGATGAAGGAAGCAACTGCAACAGGACGGTATTTCTTAAGCCCAATTCAGCCATTATTTCTTTTTAAATTTTATAATATTCTTATGAGCCTTTAATGAGATGCTGTGCTCCTTGCCAAGCATCAGTGCCAAGCTTCGACAAGGGTTCATAGACAAGCCAGGGACAGCCCAGAAGTCTCCTCCCTATCCCTGCCCAGCCTGGAGTGAGTGAGACACACCTTCCAGTAGGCCCCAAGGGGTGGGCTCAGTGTCTGCACCAGGACTCTCCGCATTGGAGCTCTTGATGGGAAACCGGGATGGCGGGGCCAATGCTAGGCTCCTCTCCAAGAAATACCTTCAGATCACCCAATAGGGCAGTGGCTGATGGTGGCTGTGCTTGAACCCACATGGGGATTGTTCAGCTCTAGGAGGCAGAGGGTAGTCTGATCTGCTTTGCCCAACCAGCCCCTGACTCAGGGCTGCAGATGGGGAGGGGAGAAACACCAAATGCCATGGACAGCTGAAACCAACACTGGGGGGATGGCAGGGCAGAGTGAGGGGAGAGCCACAGGGAGGATTGAGACGGGAGTGGCGGCAGGGACTGAGCATTTGGGTGTTCTGATTATCCTGTGAATTTTTTCTGATCATTTCTCGTAACTCTGAGACCAAATATGGGCATGTGACATGTCTAAAACTGTGACTTATGTAAAGCAAGTGTTTGAAAGCTGTCAGAAACAGGAACAGATAGAGATAGGCTTCCATATCGAAAGGGAGGGTTTCTTCCTGACTCAAGAATGTGACCAGTTCATCAAAAAAAAGGCAAGCGCCAGTGCATCACCTTGCTCAGAGTGTCTTGGTTCATCTTCCTACACTGTCTTCAGCCATTGTTCAGATTTAAGAGTATTCAGTCTTTCACTTTCTCAGAGGACAGTACATCTGATCTGAAGGTAAAGGACAGCATCCTATTTGACGGGAAAAGATTGAATATCCAGAAAGTATTTATTTTTCTACTGTTTAAAAAATTGTTTTACCAGAAGATAAACAGATACAAATCTTCATGGATGATTTAAACAGTGCATAGGTGATAAATGGGGAAGAGAAAACCCATTCTGCACCCTCAGTCATCCCGCTGATGTCTGAGAAAGAAGAATGTTGTTTCTTTCATTCTCTCTCTTGACCTTCCCATGTGATAAGTAATGATGACAATAGCATATGATATTTAGGGTGGCCATGTAATTTATTATCTAAACTGGGACCCTTGTTAAAGTGAAAGGGAGTGCTAAGAATCATTACTCCAGGACTTAAACGGAGACACATGGTCATCCTAATAACAGTGGAAATACCATGGAGTCTGGAGTCAGGCCCAGATCTCAATTCCAGATTTCCACATACTTACTCGCCATCTGAGTGCAGACATGGACCTATTTCACCTCCAAAGCCTCACTTGGCTCATTGCAAAGATGAGGGATATTAATACCTACCTTGCAAGACTGTTTTGAGGATTAAATGAGATAGTATATGTAAAATCGCCTAATGTAGCGCAAGACTGGCATTCAAAATATATTTATATCCTTTGCTTTAGAGCACTAGGTCAGGATTGGTGAATTAGTTAATTTATTTATGCACCCATGAGTGAGTTGGACAAGCATTTATTGAGTAAGACCAGTGGTTCTCAGTAGAAGCAGTACTACTCCACGGGATGTTTTGGAAGTTTGTGGAGTTGTATTCGGTTGTCGCAGTGATTTGTCTGTGTGTGCGTGGGGGGTACTAATGCCATTGGCCCTCATCTCTCATGTCTTACTAGTGTCCCACTGGATATTCATGGAGGCAAAAAAATCTTTATAATTATCCAAGCTTAGATAATTTCCTTTATTTTACATATAAAGGAAAAGCCTTTTTCGAAGAATTCTAATAAGCACTGGCTTTTCCAGGAATGTGTCAGCTGTGTAAATTAAAGGAAGATTGTACTTTGTTCAGAATTTTACCAGGAGTTATTCGCCATTTCAGGAACTCTCGTTACCAGTAGCAATACCACTGGTAATGGCAAAATGGGAAACGACATGTTAGTCACTGATACAACACGCCACTCTTCAACTGCAATTACACTCACATTCACACGATCCTCCATTTAGGAATGAGCATTGAATGTTATGTCTTCTAGCGTGGCCATCCTAAGGATTTACACAATGAAAATCATATAATTCTATTACTAATTTTTTAAAAATTTTTCTTTTTTAACAGGGCATTATATTTGTGGCAGAAACTGCTAGATGCTCGCCAAAATCCATGTTCTTTTCTCTCTCCTGGTCCCCCAGCTAGACTCCACTAGACTCCATTTCCCATCCACCCTTGCAGGTAGTTGTGGTCACATGATTGAGTTCTAGCCAATGTCCCCCCCTCCTCCAGTGGAAGGGATGCATGCCGCTTCCAGGCCTGGCCCGTGCAAACCACCCACATGTGCTCCTCCATCAATTTCTCCTCCCCACCTGTTACTTATCTGTGTAGTCCTGTTGTGGGAGAGAGAAATAAACTTTTATTGTGTTTAAGCCGTTACATACATTAGGGTCTCTTTGTTTTAGCAATTAGGGTATCCTAACTAATACAATATGGTCTTCTTTTTTAAAAAATTGTTTGTGAATTTCATTTAAAAATACTAAAAAGGACCTTATAAAATATTTGTTATAAAAGGGGTCTTAGGTCTGATAGGGTTTAGAACTACTGGCCTAGAAGTGGAAGATGTTATAAAGACTATATAGAAGAATAACATGTGGTCTGTACTTCATCAAGTTTATAATACAGTGTGGACAGCTACACAGACGCACTCACATGTGCAAAGTTAATCCTTAATTCCAGGCAGTGTATGAGAAGAAGCAGCTGAGTTGTATGGATTGGATGGCCTCCAAACTTTTTTCATTTTGCAACCCCTTAGTTAAAAACATTTTGAGCAAGCACTTCCAATATATATTTCATAGAACTCAAGATATTATCCATTGTACATTGTATCATCATGTTATATACCATGAAAAAAGAAATATTGCTGTCAATTAAATTGATATACATAGGCTTTCTGTAGGCATCAATTGTACAATGCATCCTGATATGAGAGATGTTCAAATGTGAAACAATGTATGTCTTAGAACTGATAAAAAAGTTATATACTTCTGAATTAATATATTATGTCCAATTTAAAACATACACGAAAATGGGAGTTTTAAAAGGTTGAAATTTTATAAGCAAAAGTTCTGATACTTTCTTATTGCACCCCAAAGGATTGTCACAGACACCCCACTTTGGAGACCACTGGCATAGACAGACGTCCTCTGTGGGCCCAGAAGAATGAGGGGCTCCTGTTAGCTGTGCCTGTGTGGCTCTGGGGAAGTGGAAGGGCATTCCAGAAGAAAGATGTTGCCTGAGCACAGAAACGGGGAGGGCGGCTGAGTGGTGTTGGGGGACAGTGAAGAAGCCAATGGGCCAGTGATCAAGGTTCTGAGCCTCCGTGTTAGGGCTAATGACAGAAGCAGGGTAGCCAGGCAAGGAAGCTACTCTCTGGGGAAAAAATAAACAACTTAACGTGAACAGAGGCCATCCACGTGAAGCTAACCTGCACAGGGAAAGTAGATGATAGCTGGGCTCTGTATTTAATGTCAGCATAGACAAAGAACAACATGAGATTTGGGGGGGTGGCGCTTAAGGCTGATCTTACATGTCAGATGTGGTGTGGAACAGAACAAGTCAGGGGTACCTGGCTCAAGAGAGCTCCTCTACTGACGGTGACAGGGCTGGAAATTCCTCCTTTGAAGATTAATCCCTTTCAGTTAAAGGACTGAAGACCCCAATTATAATGCAATTACCCCCCAAAGAAGTAACCAACATCTTTTTCTTGCGAAAGAACAGGTTGCTGAGAAGAAAGCACTAGAGAAATAGAGTGCAGAAACGGGAGGTAAGAGAGAGTAGGAGCACCACGAGGAGGAAAGGTTGCACCAACAGGAGAGTCAGAGGGCGCTGGGATCTGCTGAAGTGGCTTTTATGTTCCTGACCTGCATAGAGAGTCTTGAATTGAGTTATTCACTGAATTCTCTCTCTCTCTCTCTCTCACCCCCCCATATACATATATATATGTATATGGGGTGGGTGGGTGTATGCTTTCTCACAAGGTTGCTTTTAGCAAGAGAAAAATTGTGAAACAACTCAGAAATAACCATTTTTAGCAATTTCTAAACTTAAAAGCGAGAGAAATCATAAGGGAAGCTGGGTGTGGTGGCTCACACATATAATACCAGCACTTTGGGAAGGCGAGGCAGGAGGATCGCTTGCAGCCAGAAGTTCGAGACCAGCCTGGGCAACGTAGGGAGACCTATAATTTGAAAATTCTGTAAAAAAGGGAAAGAACCACCAAAATTAAGATTAAAAGGCAAACTGAGGAAAATGTTTGCAGCAAATACAACAAAGAGCTGCTATCTTTGCTTTATAAAGAGCTGAAGTAACTCAGTAAGAAAAATGCAAAGAACCCTAAACATAAACATGCAAGGATATGTACAGACAGTTCATAGAAGAGGCACTATAACTAGTCGATGATTATAAAGTCCATGCAGAAGGGGACCACGTCTATGTGTCCATATCATTGTAGCCCTAATTCCTGGGACAGTGTTTGGTTCACCTATTAAATAAATACAGTCGTGCATCATAAATGATGGAGATATGTTCTGAGAAATGCATCCTTGTGCAATTTTGTCATTGTGTGAACATCATAGTGTACTCACACAAACCTAGATGATACAGCCTATTACACACCTAGGCTATATGGTATAGCCTACTGCTCCTAGGCTACAAACCTGTACAGCATGTTCCTATACAGAATACTATTGGCAATTATAACACGAGGCTAAGTATTTGTGTATCTGAGCATATCAAAAAAAAAGGCACAGTAAAAATGCAGTATAAAAGATTTTAAAATATGGTACATCTGTATAGGGGCATTTACCATGAATGGCACTTGCAGAACAGGAAATTGCTCTGGGTGAGTCAGGGAGTGAGTGATGAGGGAATGTGAAGGCCTAGGACACACAGTATGCTACTATAGACTTTATACATGCTGTACACTTAGGCTACAGTAAAGTTAGAAAAAAATATTTTCCTTTTTTCAATACTAAATTAGCCTTAGCTTACTGTAAATTTTTTAGCTTATAAACTTAATTTTTTTTAACTTTTTGATTCTTTTGCAATAACACTTAGCTTAAAACACAAACACATTGTACAGCTGTACAAAAATATTTTCTTCCTTTATACTCTTATTCTATGAACTTTTTTCTATTTCTAAAATTTTAACTTTTTTATTTTTTAAGCTTTTTGGTTAAAAACTAAGACACAAACACACACATTAGCCTAGGCCAACACAGGTCAGGATCATCGATATCACCGTCTTCCACCTCCACATCTTACCCCGCTGGAGGGTCTTCAGGGGAAATTACAGGCATGGAGCTGTGATCTCCTATGGTAACAGTGCCTTCTTCTGGAACACCTCCTGAGGGACCCACCTGAGTACCTTCTTGAAGAGATGTCACTTTTTTCGAAATATCTCTGTAGTGGTTTGCTTGTTTTATTGCTTTTTTTCCCCATCACAGATCTGCTTATGAGCAGATAATGCATCATGAACATTCCCCTCCACTAATGAAAACCTTTCAGTGTTGGGGTCAATGTTTTCAAACTTTTTAAGGAGCTTGTTGAGATCTGCAAAAGCTTCTGCTAACCCTCTCACTGTGGATTTTCTTAGGCATTCTTTTTCTTTATCTTCCTCAGTTTCCTTTTCTCTTGCTTCTTCTTCAAGCTATGCTGAACTTCCAACAACTCCTCATTAGTCAATTCCTCAAGAACCCCCCCCCTAGGAGCTTCTCAATGTCATCCTCATCCACACCCAGGTTAAAGTTGTTTGTCCCATTATTATCTTTTGGGACCACCGTCATACACATGGTCCATCATTGACCAAAGCGTCGTTATGCAGTTCATGACTGTATTTGTTGAATGATTGATTAAATGAATTAGCTAATTAATTAATACAAAAAAGTCAACCTTGAGGTAATCAAAGGAATGAAAATTAAATATTTTTGCCCAAGACCATAGCAAAGATTTTTTAAAAAGAGCAATATCCAATGAGTGAGTGGTAAATGAATATACTGAAAAAGACTTTCTCATGCAAACTGATGGTCCTGTGAAATGGTATGGAAAGCAATCAATCGGTCAATAGCATTAAACTTGATGTGGTAGAAACTAAGTGCTCACCTCCTTCCGGCACACGGGAGAACCAGACTTGCCCACCCTATCCCACTGCCTCGAAGACAGACAGGGCTGTGTAGCCCGCTCTGCCTACGGGGTCAGGAGCAAGCATTTAAGAACCTTCCTCTGAAGATGTGATCAGAGAGGAGACCCAGGCGAGATGGTGGAACCGAAAGACTGAACAACCTTCCCACGTGGGGGATAGCAGCTTCAGAGAGTAACCTGAGCCCCAAAATGAATTCACGTCACTAAGAAATATATTTTCATTTCGTTAGGTCATTCAGATAATAGAGCTACTTGTTACCACAGTACATCTGGCTCATGCTGATTAATATATTTATTTAATTCTGTTAATGAATATTGATTGAGCTATGCACCTACTATAAAACAGAGCCAAAATTCCATTTATGAGGAATAATAAAATAATCCCAAATATGGAAAAAAATATTTATACATGAAGATGCTCATTGTAAGGTTATTTTAAAACCAGCATTCCCATAATAGAATAGTTAGCTGCTAGAGAAAAACATACCACATGCCCTTAGTAGATATTTATAAAGAAGATGTAACAACATGGGAAAATATTTATGACTACCATCCTCACAGACTTCCCATACATATAAAATAAGATAGAAGGAAAAATTCAAATAATATTAAAAAGTAGTTCTGTTGGGTAGTGCAAATATAAGCAATTTTTTCTCCTTGTTTCTTTCTACTGTTTAGAGTTTCCCAAATATTAAAAAATAAATACGTGTCGATTTTCATAATGAAAAAATTGCTTTTCTTTCAATTACTCAATTTTTAAAATTTATAACAAATAGGTAATTTTATTATCTCACTGGCAAGATTTTTCTTAAAAAACTTTGGTAAGTTACTCCAAAATTCAGGTGGAAGATAGTATTTATACTTTTTACTCCTTTTTTTGTTTGTATACATGCAGAAAATATAAATTTTAAGGAAAAACATTTTATCTGTTCATCTCTTTTAAAGGCATTGCAGGTGACTTATTGATGTTTTAAAATAGAGAGACTCTGACCTTGACCAAGGCCCTCCTCTCTGAAGCTCATTGTCCTTTTCTGATCAGTGAGAGGTAGAGTGTGATGATCCCTCAGACAGATGCCCTTTCAGATCTCTGGTCTGTGAGTCTATGTTCAAATGGAATAAGAAATTAATAATTTGATATGTCACAAGCGTCATTCAACCGGGCTTTGGAAAACACTTATCTCATTAATCTTTGTGAGCAGGTATCTATGGAAACAAACTTTTATTTGTACTCAAGGGAAATAATCATTTATGAACTTATTTCCGCACAGTCTTCACAAAGGTAAGTTGTGCCCAGGATAGCTTCTTGCAGCATGTACAAGAAGACCCAGCTTTACACCCTTTTTAGTAGAATCAAGTAAAATCATCCTCACAAACTGAGATAGCACCAGAGTTCCAGAAACTGGAGGGTCTACCTTGAAAATATATCATAGGGGTCATGAGAGTCACAGTGCTCAGTAGACACAATTTTAGAAAAGTTGAGAAAAAGATATTAGAACAGTGGAAGACGTATCCAAATAATCATGGAAAGCAGAAGAGAAAAATTAATTAGATGCGAACAGCAGCATTTTTTATTCAACCTGGGTCAGTTTTACCCAGTGATCCTGGAATGACCAACTTGTTACCTAACCAGCTGCTGGTCCTGAGCTTCTGCACCTAGAAAATGAGGAATCTGGGCCAGATGACATCTAAAGTCCCATGAAGCTCTAATAACATGATTGAGCTAGTATTTATTTTTGATCCCATTTGATGTCCTTCAGCACTGACTTAAAGAAACAAAAAACAAAACCCAGCTTATATGCAAGCAGGCACGTCCATGTCTTGATAATGACTCATAAGCAGAATTGGTGTCTTCCAGCTATCAGTTCTTTACTCATCTCTAGCTTTATTGTTCAGACCTCTCTGGATGCTGGTGACAGAAGCTCAGCATCACGTAGCTTAAATCAAAAGGGGAAATGTTGGTTCACATAATCAAATCACTGGAAGGGCATGGGTTAAAGTGGTCAAAAGGCAACGGATTCAGGGTCTCAAACACTGTCAGAACTCTTCATGCTGTTTGGGTGTTGGGGCTCAGGTCAGTTTCACCATGTTAATGAGGGTCATGGCTATGGGCAGCTATGGGCTCTCATTCCCACAGCCTATGACCAGAGAGTTCCTTAAGTTTAAATTTGAAAATTCACAGGTGAGGACACTGGTTGCATAGGTTGGGTTACATGCCCAACACCTGAGCCAATCACTATGCCCAGGGACGAGAGATACAATGATTTACCAGCCTGGTCACGTGCCCAGTCTCTTTTGTCAAGAGGATTTGAGGTCTGTTATTCGAAGCAGAGGAGGTGTAGGTACTGAGCGAGAAACAGAATAGCAGCTGTGCCACTTTCTATTGCTGTGCAGCACATTGCCGCAAACTTAATGGCTGAAAACAATACTCATCTATTAGTTCACAGTGCTGTGTGGCAGAAGGCTGTGCATGGCATGGCTGGGTTCTCTGCTCAGGATCTCACGAGGCTAAAACATGTCCACAGGGTTTTGTTCTCATCGGGAGCTCAGGGTTATCTTCCAAATGCATGTGGTTGTGGCAGTGTTCAGTTCCTTGTGGTTGTAGGACTGTCCTCATTGCTTTGCTGGCTGTCAGCTGGGGGCTGCGCTCAGCTCCTGAAGACTTCTCACGTTCCTTGCCACATGGCCCCCTGTCTTCTTCAAAGCCAGCCATGGAGAAACTCCCCAGTGTGGAGTCTCTCTCACATTTCCAATCTCTTTCACCAGCAAGAGCCCAGTCCTTTCGAAGGGCTTACCTGATTAGATCAGCCCCACCCCCCACCCAGTATAATCTCTCTATCTTAAGGTCAGTTGATTTGACACCTTAATTACATCTGTAAAATCTTTTCAAGCCAGTACCTAGCATAGCGTTGAATTGAATAACTGGGAGAAGGTATACACTAGCGAAGAGGAAGGTGGGAATGTTGGAGGCCATCTTAGAATTCTGCCCAGCACAGTTGCTATATGAGCTGAGAAGTTTGAATCTGTCTTGAGACATACGTGAAAAAGTCAATCATCTGAAGACTAAGTCTACCTGAAGTCTGAGCAGCTAATTCATTTATCAAACTGGTTGCTTTTTATTAATCTGATTGTCTTAATTTTAGGAAGATAGAATATGAATTTTAAAAGGCACTTAGTTAAAAGCATTTTTAAGCACTTTCTGCGTGCTCCTCCCTAGTCTTGGAGCTGTTTGATCCCATAAACTCAACTGGGTCCCCCTGTTATGCACCCTCATGGAACTTTATCCTTTCTACTTGTGACTTTCAAGAAATCCTAATTACTTATTCAACATCATTCCTACAAAACGATATATTGACAACACAGACCGTGCTTCCTGTTCCATGCAGTGTCCCCAGTATATGGCATAGTGCCCGGCATTCTGTGAATAGATATTCACAGAATGAAAGAGGACGGGTGCCAGGCCGTGCTTCGTCACTTATGGACTCCCCCGTGCTCAAGGCAGTACCAGCACACAGTAGGTGTTCAATCAAAGTGGAAGGAAGGCAGGGGAGGAAAGAAGAGAGGAAAGCAGAACACAGCCCTAGGTCTTTAAAAGAACGGCGGATTTGTGTTGCTCTAATTTGATTGAGTTATACAAACACTTCTCAGCATTTTACTTCCAAGAACAATTGTATAAGGTAATTTAATTACTTCCAAATGGTTGCTGAAACTTTCGAAGCCTATGAAGCACAACAGGCAAAGGGTCCCCACACCAAAGCTGGCATCAGGGGCACCCCGGAGGGTGTTTATCTGGCTGGGCTCTGTGCCAAAGGACTGGCCGCCTGAGGCTGTCCTCTCCATTTATTTTATCTCAAATGCAGTCTCCTGCCCATGTCAGGACTCCACACAGGCCAAGTGTGCTGGGAGTCAGTTACTCCCGTAGCAAAGCAAATACACTCATCCCCAGGCCTGTGTTGGACTTTATGGCAAGCAGGCTGGAACTCACCAAACCTGGGACTGATTATACGAAAGGAGATTTCTTATTGTATCTGCAGGGAAGTCAGTATCACTTAAATGTTAACTATCTCACAGACCCTGGGGGTCTGGCTTTGGATAAGGGCTCACGAGGTCAAACATCTAGAAAAAAATACATAATCTGGGTCCAAAATGTTGCTAAAAATGTACAAACAGACCATCTTCTTGGAAGGAAATTTGGGCAATATCTTCCAGGGCTGTTGTCCATGACCCAGCGTTGATCTTCCCCACAAGCCCTTCCTCAGCCTCCTCCTTCTCCCACCCTGGCCTTACTCACAACTCCCGCCTCTCTTTCACCCTTTCATTGAAAGTCTGGTGCTGATCACATGCATGCCCTCCTTCCTAAGTGGTGTAACATGTCCTCCGACTTTGTCCTGCTCTGATGCAGCATTCGTTGCAGGAGCCTGGATCAACTCAGTGGGGAGAGACCATTGGCAAGGATGTTATTTTCAAGCTAGTTCAACCTCTAAATTTTGTTTTGAAGTCATAAATTTCTCTCCAGGTTTCTTAGTTTTCAGAAACCAGCACAGCATGTTTCATTTCTGAACAACTAGAAGGAAGTAACTTTACCACCAAATTAAAGAATAAAAAAATTGTAAGTTTCACTGGCTTTTAATTTTACATGAAAATACACCCTGCCTGCCACCTCAACCCTGCCCATTCCCAGACCATCCTCCTGCAATCACTTGCTTATTACTGTTTATGTCCTCTGAAAATGTGTATAGTGATACACATACAAAATGTGATATTATCTGAAGGTAAGGCTTTGGGAATAATTAGGTTTAGATGAGGTCATGAGGGTGGGGCTCTTAGGATAGAATTAGTGCCCTTATAAGAGGAGGAAGACAGATTCTCATTCATTCTCTCTCTCTCTTTCTTTCTCTTTATTTCTTTCAGTGCACTCACCCAGAAAAAGCCACCTAAAGAAACAGCAAGATAGTGGCCACTTAGAAGCCAAAAAGAGGGCCTTCACCAGGAACTGACTCTGTCAGCACCTTGATCTTGGATTTCCAGGCTTCAGAACTGTGAGAAATAAATGTCTGTCGTTTAAGCCGCCCATTCTGTGGTCTTTTGTTATAGCAGCCTGAGCAGACAAAGACACTTACATTATTGCAATTAATTAGTTGCATGATGACAGATTCCCTAATCTATATTACAGCGCTGTAAGAGCATGTCTTATTCAGTTTTGTCCTCACAGTGCCTAATCACAGGTACCTAAATGTATAAATGCTTATTAAATATTTGTCAAACCTTCAATTCTGTTCCAAGGTGTTTGGACTGATTGCTCATGCAATGGGAGCCACTGAGAGTTTTTGAATGGGGGGTGGTATCAGCCAGTTTTCTCAAGCAAATGACTTACTCTTTGGAACGTTAGGTTTCTGGTAAGAGGAATTGAATTGCACAAGAACAAAAAGATGTGAAAGTTCTTTGAACAGCAAAATTCATTGCAAAAGTGTAAGATACCCCTAGGATTTCGTGTTTGCCCCTGCATTTCTCACAAGGGCAGAACATCTGCTAAAAGACCAGTCTGTGAGGCACTAACTTTATTTCCATTTATTTAAACTGGACTGACCTTGTGACTAATTCTTTCTAACTCTGTGTTGTGGCTGCCTAAGCAGGGGAAGTGTCCAAATGTGTAGGGGATTTTAAATCCTTTATTATGGGGGACATTTCCCATCATGCCTTTCAACTTTACTTTTAGGCAGTAAGTGATGATTGTTTTCTAAATAGCTGAAATTCACTTTGCTGTCCAAGAATGACTGAGGGAGATAAAACTTTGACTTTAAATTTGTCAAATATGTTTAACAGCTCTAAAGTCTAAACACATACACACGTGTGCATGTGAGCACGCACGCACACACACACACAGTCATGCCTGTTGCTGTCATTTCAGCCTTAGAATGACTTCGCTTATAAAGACCTATAAAATGTCCTGGCCAGGGAGTTAGCTATGTGATAAAGATTTCCATATATGGGAGTGTGACTAAGGGCTGAGAGAAAATGTGGCAGAGAATGCTGGCTACAAATCTTGAATAATTCCCTGAGAAGAAGGAAAAAAAAAAGGATAACAAACCTGCGGCGCACAGGAAATGCCTGGCTAACATAACGGCCGAGCATATTTGTGTGGGAAAATGCACAGGCTCACAAGCTCTGGCTGCCAGTGGAAAGATGCCTTAAAAATGCTCTCTCCCATTTTGACCCTTTCAGATACCTAAGAGCTTCTGTGGAGACTTTTGAAAAAGACCTTGGCAGTTGAGGTCGGGACATTTCGAACAGCCTTTTTCACAGGCTTAGCTCTATGTTCTTTGTAAACTGCCAAATCCCTCAACCTCTAAATTTTGTTTTGAAGCCATAAATTTCTCTCCAGGTTTCTTGGTTTTCGGAAACCAGCACAGCATGCTTCGTTTCTGAACAACTAGAAGGAAGCAACTTTATTGCCAAATTAAAAAATAAAAAAATTGCAAGTTTCATTGGCTTTTAATTTTACATGAAGGTACACCCTGCCTGCCAGATGTAGGTAAGTGGAATAAAATTAAGTTGTTTAATCGTCAGCATTGCATACGTTTTCTAGTATAAAAATATCTTGCCAGGCTGAAATGTTGGGCTGTATGAACAAAATGTAAATTAGAAGGGATGAACGTACTATCCGTCGGTTAGCTTCAGAAATTCAGCTGCGCAAGTGCATTTGGGGTTTTATGGACTTGCAGGTCTACTGGTCCTTGTTCCAACTTCCTTTCTGCCATCGTCAGCCCCACACACCAACAGGGACATTAGTGTGGTGGGATCAGATGGACCCCCCAGATTATAGACAGCCCTGCCCTTATGCAGGTGTGTGTTTTGGGGTGAGTCACTTATGTTCACTGAGCCTCCAGTCCTCACCTGAAAGGCGAAGATAATAGGAAACCTCTCCCGAAGACAGGTAAAGATGAAATAAGATGACAAATGTGATGCATTTATCATGGTGCTTGGCACTTCTTAAGTGCTCCCTAAACAAAAGCCTGTTGTCACTAGGCTGGTCTGTCTCTGCTTGAGCACGGCTTCCGAGGAAAAATTGATCTGTGGGCACGGCTGAGCTTTTGGTATTTCTGATATAAACCAATTCTCTAAGGGTCATTACATTAAAAATGTTAGAGCCAAAATGAGTTTCTTCAGAATAACTTCATATGCACACTTTGAAGAACTTTGAAACCATCCACAGAGTCTCAATAATTGACTACCATTATTTGTAAGGTATCAGTTGATAGCCTGTGTCAATCTTCCTTGACGAGTCCTAGGTTGAGTGTCAGGATCTCCCCCACCACCCCTAAGGGAGGATGTCCTTGGAGGCAGCTCATGGCTTTCTTTTTAATGACTAGAGACACTAAATTTTCAGACCAATGCTGCTACTACAGCATTTCCTCTTTATAGTGACGGATTGACTTCAAATCCTCTGTTACTTAAGTATTTAATCTTTCTGTGCCTCTGTTTCTCCATCTGTAAAATGACTCCAAGCAAGAAAATACCCGCTTCCTGATGGCATTTAGAAAGGAGATTCATTTATGCTATGGCCAAAGGCTGTGTGGCACAGTCAGAAAAACAAGAGTTTTGGACGGGTCAGGGGTTTTGTTTCAAATAGCCCATCCTTTTTCTAGCTGTGTGGCCATGGGCGGTGGCTTTATGTCTCTTGGCCTGTTTTCTCATTTGTAACACACAGGGGCAGACTCTGCTGTTGCTTACCCCATATCCATTCCCCATTTTTCTTTACCAATAAAACCCTGACTTTGTTTGATGCTGAAATGTGCCCAGATCAAAATTTCCCTCTTCCTAGTCTCCCATTTGATATAGTTCTGGCCAATGAAACATAAGTAGCAATCACAGTGGACAGGAAGATTGTTTCTAAAAAGAACTGCCTGGGTTGGCATGAACTTCTCTCTTTGCCTTTTCTCCTTCTTTCCCCCTGGGACCTGGACGTAATGCCTGGAGGGAGGCAACCATCCCATAATCATGAGGTGGCAAACATGAAGATGAAGGCAGAACAGAAAGATGGAAAAGCCAAGGTCTCTGATGGCCCCCAGAGCTCCCAGGAAGCCCCCTGCTATCCACCCCCCAGAATTCTTATTTTGCAAGACAAGTCTTTGCTAGTTAGTTTGTTATTTGCAGCCAGACTCGTTCAGAACAAGTACACATGGGAACGCACATGACACTTTCTTCCTACGGTCCTTGTGAGCGTAAAAAGAGTTAGGTATGTGAAGCATTTATCACAATTCCCAGCGCACAACTGCCTTCCTATAAATGTGTATTCCCTTCCTCCCTTTCCTGTCCTCACATTATGGATTCTCCTTGCTGGTAAACAACAGAGGTGTTGGAGGCCATCTCAGATACTTTCCTTTTAATGTGTGTTAGTCCCTAAGTGTGGGCTGCCCAACTAGATGTGACCCCACAGTCCGATAGGACTTCCCAAAGCAAATACTCACTTAGACTGCCTTCCTAGAGCAGAACTGCAGGAGAAAGGGAGCTGCACCAGAACAGGGCATTTCAAGTTTTATGATAAATTCTGACCCCCATATTTCAGGACAGACATCCCTACTTAGAGGAGGATCTGAAAACCTATGTCATATTGGCTACCTTTGTATGTTTAGCTTAGAAAAGAGAAGATTTAAGGGAGCATAGAAGCTTTGTTCAAATATGACTTGAGTCCCTGGGGAGACCTGGTCAACTATTAGCTGTGTGGCTTTAACGGCAGCTTCCGAAAACTCTTCCAGCTCTATTTGAGATGAACTATGGGCCATGGGCTTTGAAAGAATGACCAATATATAGTCTCAGTAAATATTTAATCAATTGATTAGTTAATTAAAGACCTGTGTAGCCTTGATGTGTCTGTGGGAAAATGCAGCTGGAGTGCCTAATACCTAATTTATCGGTGAAGACATGGCATTGTGTGAAATGGGGTCACCTGCCTTTGAGGCCACCTGAAATCCAGCTTTCCCTTTCTCTCCTTTTTGGGGAGATGAGTCCCTTTTTGGACATGTCCTGGGAAGACTACCTGGAAGGGGCAAGGCCAAATGTGCCCAGCCTAAATCCCAAGCAGTGGCTGTACAACTGGAATTGCTAAGGCCAGAGGGACTAGTTTATGCAAAAGTCATTTTTATGAGCATCTTGTTTTATTTCAACTGAGTCAGCATCAGCCACATTTGGCATCTCCAACAAGTCTATTCAGTTGGACAGAAGCACCTGAAATAGAGCCCGAGCTCTCAGGCATGGCATGTTGTCTGTACTTGAAGTTATTAAATCTTGAGTGTGTGGAAAAGAAAAATGTCATAATGCTACCACTGGAGAGGAGAAAGCGCACACAAAATCTACTAATGTGAAGACAGCATGTTGGGAAATGAAGCAAAAGGGAATTTTTCATTACTTGTATTTGGGTTTTATGTTGTAGTGAAAACTATCTGGCTACTACAGTTGATTTTATGTATGCCTTGTCCATAACTACCTAAGCACTCCGTTGGGCCAAAATTTAATCAAATATCTTGGTTTCTAGTTAGCAGATTTGAGGCAAGCATCAGTGATATATTTGTAAAAAAAAACACCTGAAGTATTCCCACCTTAGACTTAATAAATGTTCCCTTCTCAAAGTCGGATTGAAAAGAAGGAATTCTCTGATGGAGACAAGGGAATGAGTTCTTTCACTTTTTATTTTTTGACTGACTTAGACAACACATTCATTTTATTGAAGACTCGGCGTTAAATTTGAAGTTTTAAAGCTTTGGAACTCATTTTCGAGGTGATATTGAAAAAAAAAAAGCATCACTTCTTTTTAATGCATTTTTTTCCACTATCAATAAAAGTCAGCTGGAACTCTTCCCATCATTCTAGCCTCCTACACCCTGCCCCAGCTTTACCTTTCTGTTCAGATCTGTCAGATTTCACGTAAAATCCTGCTTCCCAAAATATGAGAAACTTTGAAAAATGAAATTAAGCCACCGACTTTGACAATGAAGGAAAGGATGGACGAGGTTCACTCGGATGCTTTCCTTATGATTTATTTGAATCAATTTGAATAATCTAAAAAGCCCTGTATTTATATATGTGGTATATATTTTTTAAATTCTGTAAGAACAAATGGCATGTGAGAGCCTTTTGGGAAGACAGGAAGAGGCCGTGTGAAAATGAGTTAGTTCCTCAGATCCACAGCTGGAGCCCTCTGCCAGCCTAGCAGGGTCTGTGAACTTGACTTTTGCACATTTCAAGAAAAGCAGTGGACTGAGGGAGGAACTGGGTCCACCGTATTTAGCACTTGTCAGACAGCACCTGGGGTTTGGCTTTGACCCAGAGAACCTGTGGAGGGGCTGCGGGGGGAGTGGGAGTCTGGAGTCCTTGCCGGCCGAAGTGTGCTTGAAGGAGCTGCGGCTGGGCAGGACAGGGCTGCGGCCTCTGATGTTGGAGCTCTGTCCTGGGAGATCAGGGGCAGCGTTATTAGATTGAGCTCTCAACAGCAGCTTGGGTCAGTGTGGAAGGAACTCAGAGAAGCTGATCTAGGATCAAGATGAAGAAACACAATTGCCCCAAACGGAGTGAACAGCCACATGGGAAGGTAATCCTCGTAATTAATACCTGATGTCTGTAAGTCTCTTTAAGGTCTGCAAAACACTTTCATATGTATCATCTCAGTGGAGAGGTATTTCCTTGTTTTACTGATGGGAAAATAGAGATTCTGAGAGATCCATGGTTTTTCCAAAGTCATGTAATCATCCTAGACCCTTAGAGTTAGAAGAGGCAAAGGATGTCACCCAGAGTGAGTGCAGATTTGAGGTTGGAAGCAGCTCTCCCAGCCTCCCAGTGCAGTGCCTGTCCTTCACACTTTAGCCTGTCGGCCGGCTCCGTTTTCACTAGGAATGTTCAAATTCCGTCAGGTGGGCCCTAAAGGTCACCCTTTACCCCTCTTTTCCCACCTTCACCCACAGAAGTACAGCACAGTAGTTCAAGAGTTTTGCTAGGTGGGTTTGAGTCCCAGGTCTACACCTAACAAGCAGTGTGAACTTGAGTGAGTTTCTTAAAGTCTCCCAGCCTCGGTTTCATCACTCACCCCTGAGGGTGACAGTGGCACTCATCTCACGGGTCTCCTGCTGTGGGGGTTAAATGAGATGACGCATGGATGTCCCTCAGCACAAATAAACACCCATGGGGTTTTCAGCTTGATTGTACCTGTGCCAGCGCCTAGTCCAGGCCTCCTTTGGCACTCAGAGAACCACAGGAGCACCCTAACTAGTCTGTCCACATCCTTTCTTGCCCAGTCCAATTTATTCTCTATACTAGAGATGAGTGACCTTCCTAAAATGC
Organism: Propithecus coquereli; assembly: GCF_000956105.1. Classification (NCBI taxonomy): domain Eukaryota; kingdom Metazoa; phylum Chordata; class Mammalia; order Primates; family Indriidae; genus Propithecus; species Propithecus coquereli. The sequence continues at coordinate 7,087,773 of NW_012144966.1, read as the reverse complement.
ACATCTGATCTTGTCACTCACTCCTGGGCTTAAAATCCTTTAGTGGCTTTCACTGATGGGATAAAGTCCAAAGTCTTTAACAAGGCCCACGGCGTCGTGCACGGTCTGGCCTCAGCACGCCAGCCTCCGGCCTTGGCTCACTCAACCTCCTCCCACTTGGCTCTGGCCGCAGGGGACTTCGTCCTGGTCCTCACGCCTTGCAGGATCTTTCACGCCACAGGAAGTCTGAATGCCCTTCCCCCAGCCTACTACTCTCAGAGCCCCATTTACATCCCTTCCTGGCATTATCCCCACTTACGGTTATATATTTGTGTGATTATTTCGCTATAGTCTGTCGCTAAACTATGATTGCCATGAAGGTTTGCTCACTGCTGTTCCCCAACATGCATGGAACCTGTCGTTGATTTAGGTTATTAAGTATGAAATGTCCGATTTCCTTTTACGTACCAAGTTTGACAGTTGATATCTCTGACATTTCACTTTGACACTCTTGTTTTTATTTTTATTGTGAAGGTACCTCCTCAGTCTTTCAAATACCTGGTTCTACTTGTGATTATCTTTCAAAATTTTTTTTTAGAGCAATTTTTGTGAAACCATGGATAAGTCGAAAAATCGTGTTATTTTCAAATATGAATTCTGTCATGGAACAAACGCTGCAGAGATGGCTGGAGATATTAATGAAGTGTTTGGGGAGGATGTGGCTAATGAACGTACACTTCCATTCTAGTGATTTTAACCTTGAAAATGAGCCACATGGGCAACCTGAGACCAAGGTGGATAATGATGAGCTGAAAGCTGTAGTGGAAGCAAATCCATCTCAACCTATGCGTGGATTAGCAGCAAGGTTTGACGTTACTATTCCGACAATATTGGAGCATTTGAAACAAATTGGCAAGGTAAAGATGCTGGATAGATGGGTTCCACATGAATTAAACACGAGTCAGAAGAGAAATCGTCTTGAAGCTTGCCTTTCTTTGCTGTCATGACATAAAGGTGAACCATCTCTACACCATATTGTTACATGTGATAAGAAATGGATTCTTTTTGACAATCACAAGCATTTGGCACAATGGTTGGATCAAGATGAAATTCTGAAACACAGTCCAAAACCAAATATTCATCAAAAAAGCTGATGTTGTCTGTTTGGTGGTCCAGTGCTGGTATTATCCACTACAGCTTCATGAAACCTGGTCAGTCAATTACAGTGGATGTCTGCTGCAACCAGTTGGATGAAATGATGAGGATGCTTATGATTAAGCAGCTGAGATTGATCCATAGACAGGCCAATCCTCTTGGAAGATAATGCTTGTCCATGTGTCACACACACAACACTGCTTAAACTACAGAGGCTGGACTTGGGAACTCTCTGTCATCCACTGTATTCACCAGACCTTGTGCCAACTGACTACCACTTCTTCTCTTCTAGGCTTTGGACCACTTCTTGCGAGGAAAAATATTCAATTCTCAACAAGTTTTGGAAAATGTCTTTTGCGATTTTATTGCCACTTGTTCTCCAAGCTTCTTTGCTTCTGCATAAACAAGCTACTGTTAAAGATGGCAAAACTGTGTTACATTTTGATTAATGGTACTACTTCTTATTTGAGAGCTAATAAACTACACTTTTGATTCAAAATCGGACATTTCCTATTTAACGACTTAAGTGCTCAAAGAATATGTGTCGAATGAGTAAATGGCTTTCTAGGGAACACTTTTTTAGAATAGATTTCTATGAGGCATAGGACCGATTTACTCAAAGATCCCTACTTTCTCTGGGATTAGATGATTCCATGCCTCCTTGCATATACTCCTGCCCCCGACCCCTTGCAGACATCTTAGTACTTAGATGAGTCTACAAGAGCCTTTCAATAAGTCCTTGCAGAGTTATAAACAAGTGAGTCCGAGAAATAGAAAATGAGCCCTGAACGGAGTATATGCAAATTCTCATCCTGACATTATCTTTAATTCCCAACAGAAAGGAAGACACTTAGGCATGTGATTTGGGGCAAATTAATTAAGATCTCTGAACCTATTTCTTTGTTATAAAAATTATTACAGTTAGTAGAGAGCTCATCTAGATTCCTAGATATAAGTTCACCATACAAAAACTAAAATTGTACCTCTTCACACCAGCAATAAATAGTTCGAAATACAACTCTAAAAAGACATTACTTATAATAGCAATGTCAAAATATAAGGTATCTATGAATAAATATAACAAAAACTATGTAAGATCTTTGTGAAGAAAATTATAAAGCTTTATTAAAAGACATTAAAGGAGATCTATGTAATCAGAGAAATAGACTATATTCATGGATAAGAATATTTAATTTTCTTCAAATTAACCTATAGACTTAATACAACTCCAATCACATTCCTGAAAAGAAACAAAGAAAAGAAACACAGGACAGAGATTTTCATGGATTTGACAAGCTGGTACTAGAATTAGATAAAAGGGAAGTGGGCCAAGAATAATCAAGTCGATTTTTAAAAAGAATCAAGTAGTTAAAGTATAGAGGAAACAAGGTGCCTTTGATTATCGACAGCAGTTAAGACAACGTGGTTTGGCACAGAGAGAGAAAAACAGACCAATACAAAAGGATAGAAAGTTCAGAAATAGATCATTGCATATATGGAAATAATATTTAACAGAATTAAAATTGAAGATCAAAAAGAAAAGGATGTTTTAATTAATAAAACTGTGCCAGAACAACTGGTTATCTGTGTAGAAAAAATTAAAATAGATCCCTACTTCACTCAATTTCCTAAAATTATTTCCAGATAAATCAAGACACAAAAATGAAAATCAAACCTTTAAAACTTTTAGAAGGAAACACTGGAGAATACCTTTAGGAAGAATTTTTAAAACATGACACAAAGTTCAACCCTTAAGCAAAAAGATTGATAAATTTGACTGCATTAAAATCTTAAACACTATTAATGAGCACAGAGTTTCAGTAGGGAAAGATCAAAAAGTTCTGGAGATGGATGCTGGTGATGTACAACCATGCGAATGAACTTAATGCTACACATATAAAAATGATTAAAATGGTAACCTTTATGCTATGTGTATTTTACCATAACTCTCAAAACCCTTAAACATTATTAAAAAGTGAAAACACAAGTTATAAGCTGTAAGAAAATATTTTTACAAGTATCCACAATATATAAGAATCCATACAAATAAATATAAAAAGATAAAAAAGAAAATTACAAAATGATCAAGGTCTATGAACAAGCAATTCACAGAAGAGTAAATCTAAATAGTCAATTAGAAGATAAAAAAGATGCTCATGCTTACTATTTATCAGGGAACTGTAAATAAATGCTTCAATAAAATATTTTACATCTAACATATTGGCAAAAATTAAAATGTCTGACAATATTAATGTTGGCCAGAATATGAAAAATGCAAACTCTCGTCCCTGTTGGTGAGAGTGCCCACTGATATCTGGTATCAAACACTTTTGAGGACACTGTGGCAGTATCTTATTGCAATGGACTGAATGGATGTTCATGTCTCCAAAACGTATATGTTGAAATCCTAACCTCCAGGGTGATGGAATTAGAAAGTGGGGATTTGGAGAGGTGATTAGGTCATGAGAGTGGAGCTCTAATGAGTGGAATTAGTGACCTTATAAAAGAGGCCCCTGAGACCTTGTTCGATCCTTTCATCCTGTGAAGACATAGAAAGAAGGCATCCTCTATGAACACCAGGTCTGCTGGCATCTTGATCTTGGACTTCCCAGCCCCCAGAATTGTGAGAAATAAATTTCTGTTGTTTATATGCTACCCAGTCTATGGTATTTTACTATAGCAGTCCAAATAGACTAAGACACTTAAGAAATTTAACATGGTCAAACCCTATGACTCAGAAATTCTATTCCTAGGTAGACATCCTAGAGAAACTCTTGCAGCCTGCCCAGCACAAAGCAATGACTGACATAGCAAACAACCAAAACATAACAACCTAATTGGCCATCAACAGACACATAAACAAATAAATTGTAATATAGTTAACAATGGAATACACTACTGCAATAAAATAAATAAATAAATAAAACAGAACTTCTTGTGCTAGCATGATACATCATTTTAAAAAGTTTTATAACAAAACAAATCTCAGAAGGATATATACTATAATATTTCATTCAAATAAATTTTTAAAACAAGAGAAACAGCAAAATGTGTTGTGTGGGGATTCTTATAGGTGTATAAAGGTATACAGACATCTATAGGGGTGGTAAACACCAAAGCCAGTTCAGTGGCTAACTCCAGAGTGAGGGAGGCTCCTGTGATCTGAAAACTTTACACAGGAGGCTTTAACCATGCTGGTAATGTCTTATTTCTTAAAATGTATAGTCAGTGAACTGTTATTCATTCTAATAATCTCTCTGCCTTTTTGTATGTTTGAATTATTTCATAACAAAAAAAAATTTTAAATATATTTGGAGTGGTCGATCCAACTTAAAACAAGAAGAACAGTCACAGAGTTTTGTGGGCTTCCATGCCTGTGCCCTGCTTACATTTAAGTGAGGTTGGAGTTTCCCGTCCCCTTTCTGGACTCAGAGCTGCCGTGTGGATTCTGAGCATCCTTGTCTCCCCAGGCATATTCTCAGTGGACTCTAATGAGCACTCAGGCCAAAAACTCTGAAAGAGGATGTTTTGCCTTTAGTCATAGGCATGGTGGACAAGAGCCTTTATCCTCCTGTGGGGAGCTCGAAGGAGAAGTGGGGCTAAAAAGAGCAGAACAGAACAAATGGATTCAACTTGGCTCGAAGGCAGGCATTCCTGTGGATTAACTGTTACTACTCTGGCCACAAGGAGCACCAGGGCTTTGGGCCCTCACATCAGGTATTCAGATAAAACCGACATACTCACTCCACCCCAGGAGGCCAATAGGCAAAACCAGCACAGCCTTATTATCTCCCCTCCACACCACATACAATGCACCTGTCACTCTGCAACTGCCAAAGGCAGGGAGTTGTCATCATAAATCAATGGGACATTTTATTTGTCTCTTGACATGGGCATTATAAAAAGATGTCAACACAGGGTCTGCTCCTGAAATCTCTCATCCCACTAGCTCTGCTCCTTCTCAGGAAGAGTGTGGACAGATTACAGAGTCACCAAAAACAAGAAGAGCTGCCACCAGGGTAATAAAGAATACATGGGCCAGTGATGAGAGTAGAACATTCCTGGAGCTGCCAGAACAGCATGGGAAGGGTGCTGCTAGCAGGATACTTGTTGAGCTTCTGTCCATTTGATCCTCAGACCAAACTGACATCCCTTATAAATAAACATCAGATCCTGCCCTCTGGTTTCCCCACCATCCTAACTTTAACACTGGAAACAGGTCAAACCTACAACATCTTAGCAAAACAGACTGGACAATGAACTCAAGCACAAGGCTTGGGAAAGACACACTTAGCATGGCTGGTTTGTCCTTTGGTACTGAGATTGCAGAAGCCCTTTGTTGGAGGGTGACAGGGTGCCGCTGTCCTGCCTTAGATGCACTTGGAGTTGTGGGATCCGTCTCCTGGGTCTGGCTTTGCCCTGAGTGCCTGGAAGAAATAGTATCTCACAGTGAAAATCGCTCAAAGTCTGCATTAATAAGAGTTTTCTTTTCATTTTCTATCTCAGGGCAGCCCTAACCCAAAGGTGAGGGTGTGAGAAGGGAAGAGTGTGACCATCATAGTGAAAGAGAATGAGCTCAGGGCTGCAGGGGAGCGGAGGGAAGCCCAAACAGTTGCAGGAGGTGAAACCTTTCTCTCTCTCTCTTTCTCTCTCTCTTTCTCTCTCTCTCTCTCTCTCTCTCTCTCTCACACACACACACACACACACACACACAGAGACATCTCTCTCTTTTTCTTATACATCTCTCTTTCTCTTTCTCTGTCTCTGTCTGTCTCTGTCTCTGTCTCACACACCTCTCCTATGGCCTGGTGGCTGGGTGCCTGGGCCCTCGCACCATACTACCTAGATTTGGATCCTGGCTATGCTACTTACCAGCTTGATTACCCTGGGCAAGTTATTAAACCATTGGGTGACTCAGTTTCCTTCTTCTCCAAAAAGAATGATAATAGAAACCTGGTATCTGCCTCATCCCTATTGCCGGGGGGATGGAGTGAGTGAATATGAGTTAGGTACCAGTGCCAGCACAGAAGTCCCGTGTCACATCCAGGATCTGCTCAGTCAAGCAGAGAGGCATCCCGTTCCTCACCCTCTCCCTGCTTCTCCTGCCTCCACCGGAACAGCCAGTGCCTTCTTGCTGCTCTGCCCACTTCTTCCCTAGTCAGGAGAAAGGCTTCCTGGGTCAGGGTATCAACCACCCCACATCCACCCCAGGGTTCTGAACAGTTGCCACCAGGCCAGATGGGGAAGTTCAAGACACCCCTTGCCCCAGTCACCAAGTTTTTCGGCATCTTGTGGAGAATCAGACTGTGAGGGGATATAGGGCAGCACTTGACCATGGTCAGATAACCCAGCAGTCCCCAGCCATTTTGGCACCAGGAACCGGTTTCATGGAAGATCATTTTTCCTTGGACTGGGGGATGGGGGATGGTTTCAGGATGATTCAAGCACACTACATTTATTGTGCAGGCAAACCTCTCTGTTGATGATAATCTGTATTTGCAGCCACTCCCCAGTGCTAGCATCACCGCCCCAGCTCCACCTCAGATCATCAGGCATCAGATTCTCATAGGGAGCCCACAACCTAGACCCCTCACATGCCCAGTTTACAGTAGGGTTCGTGCTCCTATAAGAATCTAATGCCGCAGCTGATGTGACAGGAGGCGGGGCTTGTGCTATGATGTGAGGGATGGGGAGAGGCTATAAATACAGATGAAGCTTCCCTCAGTTGCCCACCACTCACCTCCTGCTGTGTGGCCAAGTTCCTTACAGGCTATGGACCAGTACCCAGTATTGATCTGTGGCCCCGGGATTGGGGACCCCAGAGTTAACCCATTCCCCAGCCTGCATTTGGGGAGGGCTGGTGAGAATTCATCCTGTCCTCCCTTACTGGTATCAGGTGGGGGCTGATGAAATGGCAGGAGTGTCTGACATCTTTCCATCTCTGCCCCGCAGCCCTGAATTGAGGGGTAGGGCCTTGCTCCATCTCCCCAGAAACAGTGCTGATGTTTGTTAAATGATTAATCTGTGCCTGGCCCTGTGCTAATCTATGTTACCTCTTCTAATCCTCCCAAGAACCCCATGTTGGGGGTACTCATACCCATTTTACAAATGAAATTCAGTACAGATTAGGGAGCTTAAGCGACATAGCATGGTCTCACCTCCCACACCCTTCATATTTAGCCTGGGACTTGCTTGAATCTGTTCTGTTGGCCTCTCTGGCAGGGGTAGCGGGGAGTTGAGGGAGGGTGCAGCTCTTCTCCTCTTCCCTTCTATTCATCCATCTTGGCTTCCTGACAGCACATAAAATGCTTGGCATGGGGCCAAGTATGTAGTAAGCTCTTAATGAATGTTAGCTGTTATTTTTTTTTTTTATTTCAGCAAATTATGGGTGTACATATGTTTAGGTTACGTGTGTTGCCCTTTGTTAGCTGTTATTGATATATAATATTTATTGGCTACACTGCGTTAGGCCCTGGGAGTGGGCAAAGAATATGACACAATCCCTGTCCTCCAAATGCTTCCATTCCAGTGTGGAGAAGGATGATGTGGGAAAAAGACACTCAACCCAGAGTAAATTGCAAACGCATCCAATGACTGTTAAAATAGAATGGCAGCAGGAGAAATATTCCTGGGCTGAGTCATTCGGGAGACTTCCTGGAGGAGGTGAGGAAGATGGAAAAGAGTTCAGAGGGAACAGAGTTTGTCTATGACAGAATGTGGGACAGAAGAAGGCATTTCCCATCAGGGGCCTCCATTCTCAGAACCTCAGAAAGACGAGGGTCGGAGCTGGGAGGGCCTCAGAGGACAGAGCTTGCTGCTGCGGCCAGAGTTGTCTGGCCTGTGTGCCCAGGCCCAGCGATGACCTGGGACAGTGCTTTGTTGTGCTGGGGAGCAGGGCTTTGCAGTCAGTCTGCCCAGTTTGCAAATGTGATATTTATTGGCTGCATTTCATCATGCGGATGCACCATACTTTATTTAACTATTCATTTTTACTGGGCTTTTAGGTTGTTTATCAGTTTTTCACCATTATTAATTATGCAGCAAGGTAGAATGGTGATAGCATGGGCTTGACGATCAAAGAGGCTTGGGTTTGAGTTTTTTCTCTGCCACTTACTGGTTATTAATAACTACCAACCTCTCCAAGCTTCAGTTTCATTATCTATAAAATAAGGATGATAATGCTACCTACTTCACCGAATTGTTATGAGCCCAGGGAAACCACAGTTAAGTTAACAAGATTATGTATATATATTTGACTGTTGATTATGTGCCTATGATGTGCCAAGCACTGTCCTAAGGGCCTTACATTTTAACGCTTGTGATCCTCACAACGGCCATATTAAGAAGATATCGTTACTAACATACTCGTGTTCAATAAAAATGAGAACCGCAGCAATTGGCCCAATGTCACTAGCCAGAAGGAGGTCAGTATTGAACGTGGGTCGTCAGTCCCGGAGCCCGCGTTCTTTACCTTCCCTCTGCTGGTGAGCTCAGTGAGTGCTGGTTGTTACTGATGTTGTTATTATTATTATGTTACCGTGGGCGTTGCGACAGGGTCTCTAGAGGGCTGAGGGAGGCTCTACTCTACTTCTGGTTTTTAAAGCTCCTGGTAGAAATAAGAAAATGCCAAAATGAGCTTTTAAAAAATACTGTGTACTTTAAATATTTATATTTAACAAATTCACACTAGTCAATGTTTATTCAAAAATACAAAAAGGCAATGCCTTCAGGAACAATAGACACAAGAGCTGAGTCCCAGGCTGAGTTTCCCTGGAGGCTTCCAGGAGACTCCTGCCCCCCAACACCCACCCCAGGATCTCACCCAGAGGCCAGTGGCCTTGGGGCCAGGGGCTGGGGTGGGGGTGGGAAGCTGGCCTGAGAGCCCCGGCAGATGGCCAGCCCTGGGCTTGTCAGTCTTCTGTGAGGCTAGTCAGGGGGAAAGAGCATGAGAATGACTGGCAAGGACTTGGCATGCAAAGTAAATGCTGAATGTCGCAGTGTAAATATTAATATTTTAAGGTCCTGGAAATAATGCCATCCATTTATTTACATAAATATATCTAGCCATTGTTTTAGATTTGATACAAGCAGATCTTTAAAGTTTTTTGAACAGGTGTCATCCTATTTGTTCTTGGATACCAATGCTAAAATCATTACCCCCTACCCTCTCCCTCTTTCCAAATAAGGATAGAGAAGAGAATTCGGTGATTATTTATTAGATAAATCCTATATGCGAAGTCCTGTGAGTGGGGCTGTAACAACATCGGTGGCATTAACAATGGCAGTGACATTTACAACAGCCTTTTACTGAGCACATACTCTGCACCAGTGCAAGTTTAGTGCTCTCCTTACATTGTTTTTATTTAATTTGCATAACAACCCCACGGGGCCGGTTTATTATTATCATCACCATTTTACAGATGAGGAAATTCAGGCTCAAAGAGCAGGTCTATCAGATTCTAGGTCTGTTGGCTTACTGTTGGGAATCTGTTCCTATTGAAAGGTCCAAGTCAAAGTGACAGATCAAACCGTGCCTTTATAATTAAGTTTTGTCACCTATAAAACATGAGAATTGGACTAGATTATTTCCAAGGTCCTTCAAAATTCTAACTTCTCTATTAAAGAAGTAGACATTTCGTATAAAGTAGACATTTGTCTTTCAAATTATACTTTCCTATGGACTTCTATTTTTCTAACTTTTCATAAAGTTTATAACCTACGTAGAGAAAAATGTATACATCTTGATGAATGAATAGAATGACACCCACACATAACCAGCAACTAGAATAGAACCATAGGCTTCTATTTTAATTTTAGAGGTATGTTCCTATTAATTAATTCATTAATTTTATTAATATTCACTGAGCATCTATAATTTGCTAAAAAATGATGTAGAGTCAAGAGAATGAGAAGACAAACCACAGACTGGGAGGAAATATTTGCAAAAGACATGTCTAATAAAGGACCGGTATACAAAATATGCAAATATACAGAGAACACTTAAAACTCAACAATAAGAAAATGAACAACCCAATTAAAAAATGGGCAAAAGATCTAAACAGACACCTCGTTAAGAAGATATACTGATGCCAAAGAAGCATATGAAAAGATGCTCAACATCAGGTGTTACGAAGGAATTACAAATTAAAACAACAGCGAGCTACCACTACCTCTCTGCGAGTGGTTAAAATCCAAAACGCTCACACCATCAAATGATGGTGAGGATGTGAGCAACAAGAACTCTCACTGCTGGTGGGAATGCAACATGGTACAGCCACTGTGGAAGACAGTTTGGCATTTCTTACATACTTTCACCATCCAGTCCAGCAATCATGCTCCTTGGTCTTTACCCAAAGGAGTTGAAAACTTACGTCCACACAAAAACTGGCACACAGAAATTTATGGCAACTTTGTTCATAATTGCCAACACCTGGAAACAGCCACGATGTCCTTTAGTAGTGAATAGATAAATAAACATTTATTTTTACATGTACATCCAGACAATAGAATATTACTCATCACTAAAAAGAAATGAGCTATCAAGCCATAAAAAGACAGGGAGGAAACTTAAATGCATACCACTAAGTGAAAGAAACCAATCTGAAAAGACTACACACCACATGATTCTAACTATATGATATGCTGGAAAAATATGGAGACAGCGAAAAGATCAGTGGTTGTCAGGGGTTGAGGGGAGAGAGGGATGAACAGGCGGAGCACAGAGGATTTTTAGGGCAGTGAGACTACTCGTGTGAAACTGTAATGGGCACGTGTCATTACACATTTGTCCAAACTTACAGAATGTACAACACCAAGAGTGAGCTCTCACATAAACTAGGGACTTGGAGTGATGATGTGTCCACGTAGGCTCATCGATGGTAACAAAGGTACCACTTTGGTGGGGGATGTCGATAATGGGGGAGGCCATACACGTGTGGGGGCGGGAGGAATACAGGAACCTCTGTACCTTCTGCTGAATTTTTCTAAAAAATTTTAGGGTCTAATGAAACTAAAACTGTTCTGAAAAAGAAAGTCTATTTTTAAAAGATCATGCAGAGTGAAAATTGATTTTAGGAGACCCTGGTTCTAGGCTTGCCCCTCTAAGACCTGGGACACGTTACTTAATCATTTCTGAAAGATGAAGATAGAGGACTGATAAAATCACACCCCCCTTTTAGCTCTAGATTCTGCATAATAAAAATTGTATTTAGGACCTTAAATCATTCCGCAAAGCATTTTGTCTTTGCCAAACTGAATCCTCTTTGTATTTAATTTTCCCCTGTGATTATGTCAAGAAAAGTTAATCAGATTATAATCATGTAAGACCTTTCTGCAATTGTTAACAGCACATGGAGTGCAGACTGCAGACAAAACTGTGACAAAAGCGAAAACCCACTGCTGCCCCAGCTTCGCTTTCCCCTCTCTTCCCTCCTGCCACGGCTGTCTCCTGGGAGCCTGGGGCCCTCCTCCTCTGCCCTCTCCTTTGGAAAGACCTGCTGTCAGGAAAGGGTCTCTGTAGTTCTCCCTGACAAGCTCCTGCCTGTCCCAGGGGATTGAGTACGGCCCCTCGGGTACGCCTGAGGGGTCTGGACCCAGCTCTGCAAAGGCATCAGTGGCACAAGGCATCTGTTTTCACGCCCTGCTCCTTAACCGGGTTCTAAGCTCAACAGCAAAAACCACCTCACTCTGAGCCCAGGGTCAGTTAATAGTGTCGGATAAAGTCATCTCCCATCAAAGGGGCCACTGCTGGAAAAGCCCGCCCTGTTAGCCTTCTGTGAAGTACCTTTGATCCTCGTTACTCATGGATTCTGTGTTTTCACATTTACCCACAGGCACTCACTAAAATTTACTTGTAATCCCCAAATCAATATTCACGGGGTGTCATGATGTGAAGAACGTGAGCCACCTGATGCGCACATTCCCGGCTCAGGTGAACAGGACAACATTGCCTTCCCGTCTCAGCTGCTGCGCTGGAAGCGACTGTCCTTTATGGGGTCCACTTAGTGCCAGGGTTTTTGCATTTTTGTGTTTTTGTCGGGCCTGCAACTGCAGTGCCAAAGTGCTGTCTATTGTTCCTCAGAGAAAGAAGGTTTAACATGCCTTACAGAGAAAACATGCGTGTTAGCTACGCTTCATTCATCGTGAACTCTAGCACTAGTGGACACGAGTTCAATGTTAATGAATCAATAACATATATTAAATAGGGTATCTTTAAACAGAAACACACATAAAAGAAGCTTATGTATCGATTGGTTGATCAAAATGCTGTGTGACTCGAGGCTCGAAAGAATCTAATCTTGCGTTAGCCCTGGGATGGGGAACTGAGTATTCACTCATTCAGTGTTTGCAGTGACTTGAAGGAATATAACTACCACGAATGATCAGAATCAACTGTATTTGTGTTTTTGCAAGAAGAAAAGGCTTGAATCTCTTTACAGGGATTCTCTGACCATTGTGAACAAATGGGTTTATTCAGTCAACAAACAAGGTGCAGGGATGGCCGGTCCCAATGTCCCTGAGATCACTCTCCTCGTGAGCCCACACAGTTTAAAACACTCCACACGATTGTCCCAGAAAAATGAAAATAGCACCCAGTTGTCTTCTTGCTTTCTAGTCGATTATTTTATTGTGGGAAATCTAAATTAAAAGCCAATTGTTTTCAGCACTTTAACTCTATTAGAAACATCATTAATGAGTAATTGTTTTTTTAAATTTATTACAAGAAAAACCAAGTGACTTCTTACTTAATGCAGAGTTTGCAATACTCTGCATTCTGATTCTTTTATTAAAGACTAAAATACAGATTAAGTATTAAAATGTAAATTGCACTGAAGCTCCATAAAACTCATTAGAAGATTAATATTGAGCAAAATAGCACTTTACTACTCAGCAATGCAAATAAAAAGGCATCGAAATCTGCTATTTATAACTTGAATTTAGGGTCCATTAATTTTGCATGCTTTTTTCCTAAAGAACAAAAAACATGAAGAAAATAACCTTAAAATAAAATAAAAATAAAAATCATAAGTGCAGCTATTGCAATAATTCAACCAAACAGGTAAGTGCTGTATTAGCTTCCGGTGGCTTCTGTAACTAAGTACCACAACTTGGTTTCTTAAAACAACAGAAATTTATTCTCTCACGGTTCTGGAGGCTAGAAGCCAGAAATCAGTTTCACGGGGCCAAAATCAAGGTGTCAGCAGGGCCACACTCCACCAGAGGATCTAGAGGAGAAACCACTCCTTGTTTCTTCTGGTGGCCGATGGCATTCCTTTGCTTGTGGCCACATCACTCCGCGGTCACAACGCTTTCTCCTCTTCTGGGTGTGTTGAGTCTCCTTCTTCCTCCCTCTTGGGGGAAATACGTGTGATGGATGCTTGTGATTGCATTTAGGGCCCGTCTGGATAACTCAGGTCAATCGCTCCATCTCTGGATCCTTAATTACATTTACAATATCCTTTTTTGCCATATAAAGTAACATTTACAGGTTTCAGTGATTAGGACATGCATATCCTTTGGGGAGGCCATTATTCTGCCTACTACAAATGGTAAAACTAATATTAATTAGATCTACACACTAGCGACCTAGCATAATGAAAAACAAGGGAGATGCCTGTAAGAACACCCCCTTTTTTCCTGATCCCCCATACTTCATGTCAGTTATGTTCTTTTATAATAAAAATGGTGACCAGAGCTAATATCTGTTGAGCACCTGCCACATGCCTGCTCCCGTGTAAGTTGCCGTGCGTCACCCCACAGAATCGTCACAACCACCCTGTGAGCTAGGACCATCGTATTTCCTTATTTTACAGAGGTGGAAACTGAAGAGGCTAAATCCATGTTAAGAGAGGGGCAGAACCAATATCCAAAACTGGGGGCATCCAGCTCCAGCAACCCTGCCTCTGGTTTGCTGCGGGTGCACAATGGCTCTACGGACAAGAACGTCTCCTGGGCGGGAACGGGTGCCGCCGCCGCAAGCATGCAGTAGAAGTCTCCAGTGACAAAACTAGGCTATGAACTCCAGCTTCATGAGTTCCATGTTAGCCTAAGATATAAAATGCTGTACTGAGAGAGTGAGAATCTCCTTTTAGGTTGCCAACCATGGCACAGCTATTTAGGAGATCATTTTAAGTTTATGTGAAAGTTCAGGCAAACCTTCCCTTTCTGAAGGTGAATAGAGCAAATCTACCACACCAGCTCCCTTTGATTTTTGATTCTAGGAGTTTCTGTGAATAGCTATTGATGAATGTAGGTGCTAACTGAGCCCGTGGGGGTTAGTGATGCTCACAGAGTATAGGGTTGCAGAAGCTGCAGATTCTTTTACACCGTGTTTTAGCAGTACAGGAGCAGGATGGACCTATTAAATGTCTGCCACTGAGACGCCCAGTGATATAAGCCAGACTCACTGCTGAAATGGATTCAATGGGCTGTAAAAATGATTTTTCTGAGCCAAATGGCCCACTCACTGTCCTGGAACACACGATCTCCAAGCCTGTACCCACACTGCTCTTCTTGTCTCAGTTCCCAGCTCCTTTCCATCATCACATACTGAGCACCTAACATATGAAGGCACTGGGCTGGGTGCTGCCCACCGAAAAGGCAGTTAAGCAGTATTCCCTCAACAGTGGAACCTAGAGTTAGGTGACGGAAAAAGAGAAGTGGGTGGTTTATTCTAATACTCTTCAACTGGTAAGAGTTATTCATTCATTTATTCATTCATTCAACAAATATTTTTTGGTTCTCGCCTGTGTGCCAGACACTAAGGAAGTAAAAAACTGAAAATAAAGAGGCATCTTACCCAGACTGAGAGAGAAGGTATCTAATGCTTCTAGGAGGGGTTGCAGACTTTGCCTAATCTGAACGTCGAACAGGAATCATCTAGACCCAGAAAGAGGAGGATTTTCCAGGCAGGGTAGCTCTGTAAGGCTTGGTCTGGGCTCTGGGGAACCCAGTAAGAGTTGTGGTAGATAAGCCTGGCTGGGGAGTTGGGGCCAGAACTTGGAGGGGTTTGAAGGTCACGCAAAGAATTCCAGACTTTATCCTAAGGGAAAAAGAAGGTCTTGAAAAGTTTTTAATTTTTAATAAAGAAAAAGTTTATTTTCATCACAAGAAGCATCCAGACTTTGTGCAATATGTACCAATAGAAGTTTCAAAAGTGCACTGTGCGTCTTCTATTGCAAGTTCACAGTGCAAGAATCACTGTCTTTTAAATATTTTTAAAAATCAATGTGATTATATCAATGTGAATTTGTTGGTTGCAATACTGTACTATAGTTATGCAAGATGGGAGAAATTAGGTCAAGGTTATCATTATTTCTTACAACTGTATGTGAATCTGCAATTATGTCAAAGCAAAAGTGTTGTTTTTTAAAATGTATACACAAAAAAGTAAAGTCAGAGAGATCTACCTTGGAGGGCAAAACATTGGCATTGTATTAAATAATACAGCACAGTGAAACCTATTGACGGCTTCTGAAAACCAAAGAAAGCAACTCATCTTATGAAGTTTGGGATGTGACTGGGTCTCAGTGTGGTCTGTAATCTGCATTTCATTGCAAAAGAGCTGGGCATGCTCAGTGCACCAGTACAGGAAGGAAAAATCGAATGGCTCAGATGACAGTGAGATTCTTTCAAAGTAAAATTGTGTGATTGAGGATAAGGGAGGCTACTGGACTGTGGCTCAGAGGTGGGTCTAGACTTGTCCAACTCCCAGATTACTAACAACAAAATTATGTTCTTTCATTGGCTATTATGGGATGTTGTGCCAGCTAATGGCTTCCTAGCCTGTAGAACTGCCCGTGTTGTTTCTAGCAATGCTCCTTGTATACTTATGAACACACAATAAAAACTGCATGGTAGAATAAACACAAATACGAAGCAAGACATGTCCTAATATTCAATTCATAAGACAAAGTATCACAGACAATTTAGAGCTTAAGAGCTTCTTGAAAGGTTTTCAATGATGGGAGGAACATGTTCAAATTTATCATGTAGAAAATGCCTCTGGCAGTAAGATAGACAATGTATTGGATGGGGTGAAGAGTAGAGAAACAATAGGGATGTCCACTAAGGCAGCAGTGGTGATAGAGACATGATGGATTCCAGAATTAGCAAAAATTACTATTTTAGTCAACCATAAATTCCCAGTAGAGCTTGGCCCCTGAATCTGTTAGGGTCAAATTTGGCTGCAAACCAGAAAACTCAAAATAATAGTGATTTAAGCAGGATAGACATTTATTTCTCTCTTATAAAAAGAAGTCTAGTTCAGGTACGGTATGGCAGCTCCAGGGTCATCAAGGACTCAGGCTCTGCCTATCTTCCTCACCTGTGGAAGTACAGCCTTCCATCCTTAAAGTTACCTCATGGTTCAAGATGGCTGCCAGAACCCTGCCATCATGCCCACATTCCAGGCAGCAGAAAAGAGCAAGGGAGTAAGAAAGAGAGAAAGCTGAGTCAATAATTCTAAAAAAGCCTTCTCAGAACTCCCAACATTGTTGTTTATATCTCATTGGCCAAAATATGTGGCCACGCCAACTGACAAGGAAGGGAGGGAAATAAAATACTCTAGCTGAGTGCCTTGCTATCCCACCCCAAAATCTGGAATGGATAGTTGATGGGTAATTAATTAGCAGTCTCTGTCACATCCATCAATCAAGTGAGGCACAGAGAAGTTGAGAACATCCTAGTCCTCCAGGGTGTGAGTCAAGGAGCACAGTGGACACTGTGATGAGTCACCCTGTCTCCTTCAAGGAAGGACTTGTTGACTTGGCTGCAGGAGATGCTGTGGCAGAGAGCCTTCATCTGTCAGTCCTTTGGGGACTGCCGCCCTATGGGAGCCTCCTTGCCCAAAGAGTCTCGGCAGCCTACTTCAATGTCTACTGATGTGAGAATCTAAAGATCTGTTCCTCCTGTTCCAGCTGTAAACAGCCCTGAAGAGCTATTCTGGCTCCAGAGCCTCCCGTGGAGTTGCCAAGGCTATTGTTGAGCCGCATTGTGGCTTGACTTCTCCCTCTGCCCACTCCTCCTTCCCACCCTCCCCTCCACGGCACTGATCCCCAGGGCTTTCTGTAATAAACCTGCACACTAATACGCTCCAGGGTCTGCTTCCCAAGCAACCCAACCTATGACAAAGAGTAGGATATATTAATATCTACCCGGGGTCAGGTATTAGAATTTCCAGAAGTAGATGAAACATTCAAATGTATTGAAAATAGAATGGGCTGAAAAGAGAGAGAAATACCACTAAATAAATACACATTTCCATTTTTCTGCCTCCTGTTTGCTCTTCGTGCCTGTCAGCATGCGTGGCTGTAGCATTCCCTTATGCCCTCCAAGGTGTTACTATACATCTGTAGTAAGTTTGGAAACCGGATACTCACACTTGTTCACACTGTGCATAAAGAAAAGAAAATAATGGCGGATGAGAGCTGGGTCTTCCTAGACACCAAGTACCCGAATGCCCATGCAGCAGAACTTCTGCCATCCCCAGCTGTGCTTAGAGCCCTTTTTGGTTTCTTTCATGGTTCTTGGCTAGGCTCCAGATAGGTGAGATGGGACTCCAAATGCAGTAAGTTAAGAAGGGGGAAAAATTACTCTTATTTGGTGGTATTTGTTATTCTAATTCAGAAGTCAATTTTCCTTGTGTTTTCTGGTGCTTACAAAATGTAGCCTCAAGACAAGCCCCTCCGGCATTCCATTTGTATGTTTTTGAAACGCTGTCCACACAAACGTTCACTTGGGATGGAAAGAGGTCACCCGGGCTCCCAGTCGCATGTGAGGGGTACACGTAATCCACGCAGGTAGCTGTCAGAGCGGTGGTAGAGGTGCCAGGGCTGCATCATTCAAGGGCCAGTGGGGGTCCTGTTCCCCCCGCTGTGGCCCCATCTCCTAACCAGTGGGCACCAGTGATCTGCACACACTAGACTGCACCAGAAACTCAATACTTAGAAAGGGTTTTCTGTTTTCATGACTCAGACCAAACATTATTTAAATAGCACCCATGAATATACCCGGCTCTGGAAAAAAAGAGAAATTTGTGGCACGAAAAGGGAACTTTGCCATCCACTTCTTTGGAGAGTTTCGATGCTAGGTTAGTGAACGGCAGATGTTTGCGACACAAGCCTGCATGCTGTGTGACTTTTGAGGCTTTCCTGTTCACAGATCTCTCTGGCTTTTCCCATTTGTCTCTGCCAACAATTGACACTGCAGTCTTTATTCATCTGGATTTTTAAAAATCGAATTTGCAATAGTTCTTTTCCTCACCCAAGCACTTTTTAGGGCAGAGTGGGTGATCAGTGTATAGCAGCTTTCTCTGGGTGTCTGTTTTAGGGAAGACTACAAGGAAAAAATTTACCTTCTTTTGAAAAATATTAAATAAACCTACAAAAATTTGTAAATACATTTACACAGAGAGTTGTATTCATTTTTGAATCTTCCAGAGCCTGCTGCCTGGAATATGGTAGATGCTGAATATTTGTTGAATGAACGAATAAAGTGAAGGAGCGAGGGACTGAATTACTGAGTGAATAAGTGAATATGGGCTTCAGAAGTTAACTAGAAGGAGGACAAAATAAATACACAAAACGTACGACACGAGAAAGAGTGAACGTCGTGAGGAGGGAGGGAATGATTGTACCAGGCTAGGTCAGTGATGCTCAACCCCAGCTAGAGTCACAGGAAGGACTTTAAAAACCCCCAAGTGCAGGCTGCGCTCCACACCAGTGAGATCAGAGCAGACCCAGGCATTAGTGTCTTTTAAAGCTCCTCAGGCAATTCCAACGTGCAAGCAGGATTGAGAACCACTGGGACAGGAGGCTTAGGAAGGGATTCATACATGGCCTTTGTGAACATCTTTGCAAAATGGATAGAGTTTGACTTGTAGGAACGAGCAGGAATATGAGAACATGGTGGCTAACACGTCCTGCCTCCTTTCCCTCCCAACTGCAATCCCAGCCTGTCTACCTTCCCTAATCCAGACAGATGGTGGGGACTGGTGAGGGGGCAGCGGGGCGGTTGAGTGGCTTCTCTTCTCTGGGGCATGTAAGAGCCTGGGTGCCAGTGTCTGAGGGGCTCAGGTGAGGATCTGAACAAAGTGTCCTGGGAGAGCCGCCCCGAGGGGGCCCCATCCTTGGGGAATGTCTGCATCAGCTGGAAAGGCATAGCCCATCTCAAGGGCTGAAAAGGTAGGTTGAGGCCATTTCACCTTTGAGGTAGGGATCTCATGAAAAGATGGAAACATAAAAAACACAAAGGCTTTCTTCCCGTGGTGCCTTCACTGGGGCCCCATAACCCACCATTTGTTCCCCCGCCAGCCCTTGGGGCAGACAAGTAAGACCACATAAGGTTCTTCACAGCTACACCTGAGCCCCAGGGAGTAAACACAGAAAGATAATACCTCAGAGAAGGGAAGGACAATAGCTAGAAAGAGAAAGAAATAACGAAGCAATCAGAACATAAAAAATAAAGACTCATAAAAAAATCAGAACTGCTGGAGGAGATAAGTCTATAACCTCTTAAAAAAAAAAAAACAATTCACTATTGCAAGAATGTGGAAACAACCCAAGTGCCTGTCAATCCATGAGTGGATTATCAAAATTTGGTATATATTTACAATGGAATATTACTCAATCATAAGAAATGACAGTGATCTAGCACCACTTACACTTTCCTGGATTAAACTTGAGCCCATTATCCAAAGTGGGGCACCACAAGAGCAGAAGAACGGGACCCATTTGTACTCACCATCAAATTGGTATTAACTAATCAACACATAAATGCACATATCAGAACAACATCTATTGGATGCTGGGGAAGGGGGAGGGCGGTGGGAGGAGGGGGGAGGAGGGAGGAGGGGACGGGTATTTGTATACACAAGGAGTGCAATGCGCACTACCCAAAGGATGGACATATTTGAAACACGGACGTGGGGGGGGGGAACCAAGGGCAACACACGTAACCTAAACATCTGTACCCCATAATGTGCTGAAATAAAAAAAAAATAATAACAAGAGAAGCTGAGGAAATTTAAGAAAAGCCCTTAGACGACCTGGAATTTAAACAAACATGATTTTTCAAATGAAAACAAATTGAAATAGATGAAGAGTAGAATAGTCAGTGCTGAGACTCAACTCAGGGCCTGGAGGGTCAAGTGGAAGAAAGAGCTTCTACCACAGAGCTAACACAAAGAGATGCCCACTGTGCGGGAAGACAGCAGTTCCAGAGGAGAAGAAGAAACAGGCGGGAGAGGGGCGACAATTAAACAGTAACGCCAGAACATTTCCTGCAGATAAAGAAATGTCAGAAAGTACCTTGGAAGCTTCCACCTGTTTAGGCTAGATTTGAGGGGAAAGACACACACCAAAGCATACCTTGGTAAAATTTCTGAATTCCAAAGATAAAGCTGCAAATTGTTTAGGTTTCACAGATAAAGAGAACAAGGAAGAAGAATCAGGTTGACACTTAACTCTGCTGCATTGTAAGCTAAAAGAGTGACGTTCATGGACTCTTGAGGGAAAAAAAGACTATGCTAGCCAGAATTTCCTTCATCCCTCAGTGAGAAAGGAAGATATTTGGGCACGCAAGAATTCAGAGAATATATTATTCCCATACCCTATCTGGGGGATGTAGTAGAGAAAGGACTCTGATTAAACAACAAATGGATCAGAACAGAGAACTCAAGTTCAGGGAAGAAGAGTAAGATGGGAAACAGTAGTGAGCTATGATGATTGCCATCTATATAAATACGTATAATATCTAAACCCATAATGATGGACTGTCTGAAAATGCGTAATATAAGTTCTAAACAAGGATTCTTGAAATGGACAAGGAATGCCCCAAGGAAATCCTAATCACAATAATCTAGAATGAAAAGTTTTTCTGTGTCTCAGCAAGACCTAGAAGTGGGAGGAGGATGGGAAGCAATAAAGCCAAAGAATTTATTACAGCTTCTCTGGAGAGGGAGAGGAGAGGAAAGGGAGAGCAAGGAAGAAGAAGTATTCCAATGGAGAATTAATAAGCACGAAAGCTGAGTGAACTAAACAGAAAACGAAAACATAGGAGACATGGTCAACAAATCCAAAAGCTAATTGTTAAAAAGTTCAACTAAATAGATAAATCCCTCTCAAATCTAATTAAAAAGAGAACAGAAAATAGACAAGATTGGAAATGAAAAAAGAGCCATGGCCGCATATAGAGAAGAGATAGGAACATTTGTAAGAGTGTAGTATATGCTAACTCCATGGCAATATAGTTGAAGATCTAGAGCAAATTACCGAAATTAATCCAAGAAGTGAAAACCTGAATAATGAATTATAGTGGGAGAGGAGAAAGATTACTAAAGATCCACAATTGAAAAGAGTATCAGGACAGGTGAGTCCACAGCTTCATTTTCTAATCTTCGAAGAATAGATAACATCAATGTTAATCAATTTATTCTATGCCATAGAAAAAACAAAAGCTTCTCTATTTTATGAAGCAAGCTTAATTTAATAGTAAAACCTGATAAAGAAAGTACGCAAAGGAAAATTATGGACCAATCTTACTTATAGCTACAGATACAAAAATTTGAAATCAAATATTAACAAATAGAATCTAGCAATGTGGCAAAAAGAATAATATAGTGTAATAAGCAGAATTTTTTCTAGGATTACAAAGCTCAACGTCAAGAAATCTATCAACATAAATATTTTCATCATAAAGCTAAAAGTGCAAAAGCATATCATCCTATCAATAGTTCCTGAAAAGGCACTTGATAAATTCAGTAGCCATTCCTATTAAAGCTCTAAGGAAAACAAGAATTGAATGTGATTGTTGGACATAATAAAGTCTCTTTATCAAAAATCAATAGAAAATGTCACTCTAATCAATAAAACACCAAAAACATTTCAATTAAAATCAAGAACCAGACAAGAATGCCTACTCTTGCCATTTTAATTCAACATTTTCTTGGAGAATTAGAGATTCGAACAAAGGTAATAAGGTAAGAAAATGAAATGATTAATGCAAACATCTGAAAGAAGTGATAAAGTGTTAGCATGTTTCTTTTTGCTCATGATTCCATCTCTTCTTTTCCAGATTTATGCCTGCTATTATCCTTACTGTTTAACATTGTCTTGGAGGTTTTTAGGAAATACTGTAAAAATATAAATAATAGGCATAAATATCTGACAACATTTTTTTCACTAATCACATGATCACATTCCTATAAAGCCTAGGAAACTAGTTTTTTAAGAAATACTCAAATTAATAAAAAATTTGGTAAGATGGCAAGATTCACCAAAAATGCATATAAAAATTAATCATTTCTCTCTGTTATAGCATGTTCATCTAGAAATGTAAGTGAGAAAAAATATTCAATTAATTTTAGTGTCAAAAATCTATAAAACATTGAGGGATAAATATAAAAGAGAAGTCCAGGACTATGTGAAAAAAAATCCTATGACTATAAAAATCCTATGAACATAAACAAAACCTGAATAAATTTTAACACTATGCAATTTTTTGAGAGGAGTTAATCTCATAAAAAATTCATCCTCCAAAAAATTAAATATGTAATACAATCCCAATTATAATCCTAGTGGGTTTTTTTAATTGCAAGTAAATTTTGTATTGAAGTATAACATACACAAAACAAGCAAATTTCAATGCCCGAAAAACGGTTGAAAAGATGATCAAGTTCACCAGTAGTCACCAAACTGCAAATTAGTTTACAATGAAATATTGCTTCATGACTATCAGAATGGAAAAGAATTAAAACAAGAGGGATCGCAACTGTTGCTACTCTGAATGTGGGTAAACAGTACTCTCCACATTTTGCTGCTGAAATATGTTTCAGCCTTTTAAAAAGCAATCTGGAAATATATAGTAAACTTTAAGATATACCTGCCTTTCAACCCTGGAATCCCTTCAGCAGAAGTAAAAGCATCAGTATATAAATATGTATGTGTATGAATATTTATTGTTTCATTGTTCATAGGGACAGAAACTTAAAACAAAGGAAGTGTCCATGGACAGAGAAAGGGTTGGATAAATTATGAAAGAGCCTCATCATGGATTACTATGTAGCCAACACAAAAAACAAATGAGAGCCATCTCGGGGGCCGAGAGGGATTTCCATCGGGTATTTTTGAATGAGAAATAGAAGATGCAGAGAATGCATGATTCAATTTTTCCAAAGCAAGCAATGAACTCCACAAAAAATCCTAAATACGTGGACACACCCACACCCCCCCACCCCCACACCCCCCACACCCCCCCACACACATGCTTAAGCATGTGTATACAATCAGGTATCATATGAGCATGGAGAAAGTTCAAAGTCTCTTAGCACCTGGTTATCTGGGGGCAGGGAACTGGGGGTGAGAGCTGGTGTAGACATTCAGGGAACAAAGAATTGGGAAGTTTCAAGGAGTGTTTGGAGGAGAATGAGCAGTTCAGCTTGTCTCAGGGTCTTCCTAGGGTTGGGGTAACCCAAGCTCACATTCCAGGGATGCTAGTGGGGCCCTCTCTTGGGGAATACTAAGGTCAGCCTCCTTAGAGCATGTGGGTGCAGGACATATTACAGAGCGTGCCTACCCCCCCACCCCCGCTCCCCAGCATCTGACCTGATAATATCAGGTCATTATGAATATCAAGGTCATTATAGGGAACAAGGGAGCACAAAGCCTAGTGAAGTGGTGGAGGGAGGCGCTCCTACAGGTAACCACGGGATCCCTGCGTGTGCATAGAACCCCAACAACCCCCAGGGCCCACTTGTCCCAGTTCTGGTAGGTCAAAGTCCTACCAAAGTCCATAAATCAAAAGTTATTAAGAATATACTCCAATCTTCATTTACATTAGGAAATCCAATTTGTAATCCACATCAACATATCTGAAAATACTCTTACTCTGGAGCAATGGAAATATTTTGAAATTAGATAGAGGTGGTTGGTTACACAACATTTTAAATGTATTAAATGCCACTGAATTTTTCACTTTTAAATGATTAATTTTATGTTATGTGAATTCCACCTCAATAAATTATTTAGGGGGAAAAAAACCCCTTTCTCTCCCAGCCTAAGACTGCTTTTGTATTTAAGTCTCAAATCCAGCAGAATGTTCCTCAAAGCCCAGCCCACAAGCCCAGTGGGTTCAGTTTCCCTCTCTCTTCCCTCCCGTGTTTCTCGTTCTGCCTCTTTGTAGCTGTTCTTAGCCCACATCTCAAAACCCCAGGAGACACACTGGCTGCAAACACGGAATTCTCCATATGGGGGAGGAAAGAGGGAAGTTGAGGGGGAAAAGACACCTTTTCTCTAACAGGTGGCGGGGATGGGTGAGGCGAAGGCTGGCATTACTCATTAGTAAGTTTAGTCACTTTCACATATGTGAGCCTAAGGGAATTTGGGGGCTGGCTGCCTTCTGCAGCCTGACTTCTCCCACACCCCAAGCTGCTGTCCCCACCTGTCACAACAGTTGTTCTTGGTCCCCCAAAGCCAAGGCCCTGCAGCCAGGAGCCCCCCGTTGGAGAGTTACTTTTGAATGGGGACAGGGTACCCCTCACTGATGTGGTTATACTCCTGCCCTGCTGGAGGCTACTCCAGCCCTCCATGTGGGGACTCTGGGGGAGGAACGGGCAAGCTCTGACCTTGGCAGCGCACAGTCTCACAGAACAGGTGGTTTTGTTTATTTTTCTCCATTTGATCTACAAAACTGTACCCTTTACTAAAACAGCCTTGGGGCTCAAACACAGCAAGTACAGGCACAGGGATATGGCATTTAATCAAAATACAGAAATATAAGCGGCAGACATCATGGTGGAGCAGCAGAACTTGCTGCCAAATACACATTCAAGCAGCCACTGCCATTTGGCTGCGCAGCAACTGGGAGCACGAGGAGACAGAAGCGTCTCCTGCTCAGCCGGCACCCTGCTCACCTACGGATGGCAGCAAGGTTCAAGACAGGGCCGGTCCATGGGGTCCAAATGTATAGCCCCAGCCCTGGCCTCTCCTCATGTTGTCCTCTTATGAGGGTGGGCTTCCTTGGGCTATTTGGATAGGTTAGCTTAGTTTCAAGGAACTGATTTACTGTATTACTACTAGCAGAGAATAGTTCTGGAAGTCATTGTGATCAGTAGAAAGAACTTTCTACCTTTTTTTTTTTTAAGTCAAATTGACTTTGGTTCAAATCCTGGCTTGTCACTTACCAGCTGTGTTGAACTTGTACTTACTGGGAGTCTCACTTATTAGGGCATAAACATGAAATAGTTTTATTTTTCCTGCAACTGCCCCAAAAGTGTGCTTATGTCAAATCCCCTGTTTCTCGCTGGGTAGCAGCTCCTTTTGTGATGTCCAATACCATGACATTTCAGGCACCTCCTATTACTAAACAGGTACTGTTGGTCCTTAACACTCTGCTCCGTTCATTTTCAAATTCTAATCTTCTATCCATTTCAAATATTTTTCCTCCCTTTCTAGGATCCCCATTATCAATATTTTATCAATGCAGAAAGGCCAGATAAATTAGAATTTTAGATAAACAACAACTTTTTGGTGTAAGCATGTGTTATATAATAGCTGTATTCGTATTTGCTAACTCTGGCTACTCTACACCTTCCCCCAAGCATAGGCTGCTTCTTTGGCTTTAAAGAAGTTGTTCTCAACCTTGGCTACTCAGTAAAAATTTCGATGCCTTGATTCCACTCCAGACCAGTTAAATCAGAATGTTTGGGCACATCAAGAATTTTTTAACACTTCCCCAGGTGATTGCAACCTGCAGTCAAGGTTGCTTCTCCTGCTAGAATCTGGGAGCGGGGTTGGCTTTCTCTTGTTCCCCTTCCCAGCATGCATTGCTTTGGTGTTGGGGCTAGGGAGAAAGGGAGGCAGGTCTCATCTTACTTGGATGCCTGTTGTAAGCTTGTAATCATCTCTGTTGGTCACCGCAGCTCCTCCATTTGACGCTGATAAGCCATTTGTTCCCAGAGTATGGCAAGCATCCAAATATGGGCTCTCCTGTGAAGCCCATTTGTTGGTTCCTTGGAGAGCCCTGGGAGCATCTTCCTTCTGCCTCGTCCCTGGTGTGGGAGATCAGGCTTCAGTTGGCCCTCCCAGATCAGCCCTGTACCACAAGTAGTTCCCCCACCCCCACAGCCTCTTTCTGCCGAGGGTCCCCTCTCCTGCTAGCAGCCTGGAGTGGGAGTGGGATACTGGCAAAATGGCTTAAACCACACAATCTTCTGCAGGGCCCAGCTGACTCCCAGGACACTCAGGTTTTCCTGACATGCCAAAGCTTGGAAGGAGAAATGCCTTTTCCCAGGTCCCTCGTCTCTCTTTCTGCAGCTTCTAGGCTGGTCTCCAGGCTTGGCAACTTCCAATGACAGACAACCACAGTCCCCAAATTAGTATAGACATGGACTCAGTTCAGTTCCCTGCCATAAGGCGTAAATTTTGTACTCCTCCCCCAACTTGCTCTTCTTCCCTACAGAGATGTGGGCCTAACATACAGAGGCTTCCTTCTCCTAGTCCACCTGGAAGAGATAGGTGGGGTTTGGGGTATGTGTTTGTGGGGCTGAAGTTGGAGTTTCTCAGTAAGCCCTGTGGGGACTCGGCTAGCCCCAAATTCTGCAGTTCTCTGAACTATGAGAAGCAGGTGCTTAGTACCGCTCGTTCTCAGGTGAGAGCCCTAGTTCCCACTTCTAACACTTCTGCACCTGCTACCATGGGTCACTCATAATAACTCATGTTTGTTGAAGTTTTCTATGTGCCAGGCACTGTGCTCAGACATTTCATTCATTATCTCCTTTAATCCTCAAAACAGGGCAGGGAGATAGGAATCACTTCCTCACTTTTCAGGTGAGTAAATTTTGGCTAAGAGAGTTTAGGTAATTTGCTGAAGGTCATACAGTTAACAAGACTCAGCTCGAATTTGACTCCAAAGACCTTGCTTTTGCCATTATAATTTATAATACTTCCTCCCACTGTGACGTAATTTATGAATGAAACTTATCTTAGTGTCTTGTACACAGCAGGCACTCAACAAATATTAGTTCTCTTCCTAGATGACCTTCAAACTAGAAATCTATCATCAAGTGCAATTTTAAAGTATTCAATCCAAGTTACCTGGAAACAATTTAAAGCTTTGTTTCATCATCCCCATGCATTAATCTATCAACTTATTCACTGTTTTAAAACACTTAGTATGTGCCAGGCACCATGCTAGCCCTGAAGATAGAGATTAAGTAATTGTATTAGTTTTCACTAATACTAATAATAATTGTATTAGTGGCTGCCAGAACAAATTACCACAAACTGGGTAGCTAAGCAACAGAAATTTATTCTCTCATAGATCTGGAGGCCAGATGTCCAAATTCAAGGTGATGTCGGCAGGGGTGAGCACCCTCTGAAGGCTCTGGGAGAATATCCTTCCTTGCCTCTTCTGGCTTCTGGTGGCTCCAGGTGTTTCTTGGCTTGTGGCTGCAACACTCTATCCTCACTTGGCCTTCTCCCTGCATCTGCCTTCTCCTTTACTGTCTCTTCTAAGGATTCTTGTCATCAGATTTAGAATTTAGGGCCCAC
>NW_012144966.1:7031040-7060043 GCF_000956105.1 Propithecus coquereli | reverse complement strand
CAGAAAGGCCAGATAAATTAGAATTTTAGATAAACAACAACTTTTTGGTGTAAGCATGTGTTATATAATAGCTGTATTCGTATTTGCTAACTCTGGCTACTCTACACCTTCCCCCAAGCATGGGCTGCTTCTTTGGCTTTAAAGAAGTTGTTCTCAACCTTGGCTACTCAGTAAAAATTTCGATGCCTTGATTCCACTCCAGACCAGTTAAATCAGAATGTTTGGGCACATCAAGAATTTTTTAACACTTCCCCAGGTGATTGCAACCTGCAGTCAAGGTTGCTTCTCCTGCTAGAATCTGGGAGCGGGGTTGGCTTTCTCTTGTTCCCCTTCCCAGCATGCATTGCTTTGGTGTTGGGGCTAGGGAGAAAGGGAGGCAGGTCTCATCTTACTTGGATGCCTGTTGTAAGCTTGTAATCATCTCTGTTGGTCACCGCAGCTCCTCCATTTGACGCTGATAAGCCATTTGTTCCCAGAGTATGGCAAGCATCCAAATATGGGCTCTCCTGTGAAGCCCATTTGTTGGTTCCTTGGAGAGCCCTGGGAGCATCTTCCTTCTGCCTCGTCCCTGGTGTGGGAGATCAGGCTTCAGTTGGCCCTCCCAGATCAGCCCTGTACCACAAGTAGTTCCCCCACCCCCACAGCCTCTTTCTGCCGAGGGTCCCCTCTCCTGCTAGCAGCCTGGAGCGGGAGTGGGATACTGGCAAAATGGCTTAAACCACACAATCTTCTGCAGGGCCCAGCTGACTCCCAGGACACTCAGGTTTTCCTGACATGCCAAAGCTTGGAAGGAGAAATGCCTTTTCCCAGGTCCCTCGTCTCTCTTTCTGCAGCTTCTAGGCTGGTCTCCAGGCTTGGCAACTTCCAATGACAGACAACCACAGTCCCCAAATTAGTATAGACATGGACTCAGTTCAGTTCCCTGCCATAAGGCGTAAATTTTGTACTCCTCCCCCAACTTGCTCTTCTTCCCTACAGAGATGTGGGCCTAACATACAGAGGCTTCCTTCTCCTAGTCCACCTGGAAGAGATAGGTGGGGTTTGGGGTATGTGTTTGTGGGGCTGAAGTTGGAGTTTCTCAGTAAGCCCTGTGGGGACTCGGCTAGCCCCAAATTCTGCAGTTCTCTGAACTATGAGAAGCAGGTGCTTAGTACCTCTCGTTCTCAGGTGAGAGCCCTAGTTCCCACTTCTAACACTTCTGCACCTGCTACCATGGGTCACTCATAATAACTCATGTTTGTTGAAGTTTTCTATGTGCCAGGCACTGTGCTCAGACATTTCATTCATTATCTCCTTTAATCCTCAAAACAGGGCAGGAAGATAGGAATCACTTCCTCACTTTTCAGGTGAGTAAATTTTGGCTAAGAGAGTTTAGGTAATTTGCTGAAGGTCATACAGTTAACAAGACTCAGCTCGAATTTGACTCCAAAGACCTTGCTTTTGCCATTATAATTTATAATACTTCCTCCCACTGTGACGTAATTTATGAATGAAACTTATCTTAGTGTCTTGTACACAGCAGGCACTCAACAAATATTAGTTCTCTTCCTAGATGACCTTCAAACTAGAAATCTATCATCAAGTGCAATTTTAAAGTATTCAATCCAAGTTACCTGGAAACAATTTAAAGCTTTGTTTCATCATCCCCATGCATTAATCTATCAACTTATTCACTGTTTTAAAACACTTAGTATGTGCCAGGCACCATGCTAGCCCTGAAGATAGAGATTAAGTAATTGTATTAGTTTTCACTAATACTAATAATAATTGTATTAGTGGCTGCCAGAACAAATTACCACAAACTGGGTAGCTAAACAACAGAAATTTATTCTCTCATAGATCTGGAGGCCAGATGTCCAAATTCAAGGTGATGTCGGCAGGGGTGAGCACCCTCTGAAGGCTCTGGGAGAATATCCTTCCTTGCCTCTTCTGGCTCTGGTGGCTCCAGGTGTTTCTTGGCTTGTGGCTGCAACACTCTATCCTCACTTGGCCTTCTCCCTGCATCTGCCTTCTCCTTTACTGTCTCTTCTAAGGATTCTTGTCATCAGATTTAGAATTTAGGGCCCACCCAAATAATTAAAGATCCCTGGCTTAATTACATCAGTAAAGATCCTTGTTTCCAAATAAGGTCACATTCACAGGTGACAAGTGTTAGAAAATGTCTTTTGGGGGGGCCATCATTAACTCAGTACAAAATGATGGCGTGGCATCTTGGAAGAGCTTGAGTTTGGCCTTTGGAATCAAAGACACGTGCTCAAATCCCATCCACGCCACTAACTCACTTACGCAAATCACATTTTCTGGCATGTCAGTTCCGGTCTTCTGAAAAATAAACACCACACAGGATCAGATGTGCGAGAGAGTTGTTGGAGGAAAGTCCTGGGAAGGATAAAGTGGAATGAGCAGGAATAGGCAGGGGCAGTCTTAGCCTGCAAGACAGGCCTGACATCTGTGAAAGGAGAGTGGTAAGGAAAGAGGATTGGGTAGGAAGAGCTGAGACCTTCTTCAGAAAATTTCAGCCAGGCCAGTGGGGAACCGCGGGGTGCACACTGCCCATTGGGTGAGGCCTGCATCCTCTAATGCCCCAGCTGTGCTCAGCCACTGACCAGGAGCCAACAGGGAAAGCAATGTCTCAGTGCAAATTCAGAGATGATTCCAGAGGAGTGGCAGCTTCTCCACACGGATGATTCTCTTGAAGGAGATCAGAGCAGAGCACTTTCATGGCTGTCCCATTGTACTTTGGTTTTGTTTTTTTAATTTCTAAAATGGTAATAATAATACCTTCTTGGCAACAATGCTGTGAGGACTAGACAAATGTAAGGTGTCTAACGTGGCCCTGGCACATGGCAGGTACGCGGTAGCTAGTCTCCAAGATAGCTCCCGAGGACCCCGCTTCCCGGCACTGGCACTTACTCTTACACAACCTCCTCACATCTAAGAAATAGAACAAGGCAGAAGTGACAGTGTGTGGCTCTGCCATGCATACGGGTTCCAATTTCCCCGTATCCTCACCAGCACTTGTTATTTGTTACTTTGTGGTTTTGTTTGTTCATTTTGTTTTTGATAATTGCCATCTGAACGGATGTGAAGTGGAGTCTCATTGTGGCTTTGATTTGCATTTCCCTAATGATTAGTGATGTTGAACATCTTTTCTTGTATTTATTGGCTATTTGTGTATCTTTGAACAAACGTCTATTCAAGTCCTTTGCCCATTTTTAAATCAAATTGTTTGGGTTTTCTGTTGTTGTTAAGTTGTAGAAGTTCTTTAAATATTTTGGATATTAATCTCTTATCAGCTATATGATTTGCAAGTATTTTCTCTCATTCTATCAGTTGCTTTTTCACTCTGTTTATAGTGTCTTATGATGCACAAGAGCTTTTAATTTTGATGCAGTACAATTTATATATTTTTCCCTTTTTTTGCCTGTGCTTTTGGTTCCATATTCAAGAACTCATTGCCAAATCCAATGTCGTGAGGATTTTCCCAATGTTTTCTTCTAAGAATGTTATAGTTTTAGCTCTTATAATTTAGGTCCTTGATCCATTTTGAATTAATTTTAGTATATGGTATAAGCTGAGGGACCAACTTGATTTTTTGTATGTGGATATCCAGTTTTGAATTCTTCATTTTAAATTCATTTAGACTTATGCAGAAAATCACTGCATTGTCTTTTCTTTTATTTTTTCCTGAAGATTAGCATAAACTTCATGAGAGTCATAGAATAATCTTTGGAAACCTCGGTTTAAGAGAGAGACAGTGGTGGCCTGAACTAGAGCTACAGATTGGGGTGGGTGGGAGAAAAGAAGCTCAATTTGAGAGCTTCTCTGACATACAATCAATAGGATATCATGGCTAACAGGGCAGAGCAGAACTCTGTTTGAGTGATAGGGCCGATCATATTTTCTTTAATAGCGTAACATAGAGCAAAAATATTCTAAAAGCTGGAAACCATAATAGAATTCCTTTCAAGGAGCAAAGAAATGTTTGTTTAGAAAATATCCTGATTTATCCATTGGGGTTGGGAAATAAAACATAAACCTTGTTTTGAAGAAGAAGACATGGCAAAGGAAGGCTGAGCTAGTTTGAAAAGGAAATGAGAATGTCCTGGTTTTGCATAGCGGCTAGAGAAGATGAGGGCGAGGGGCCCAGGAAGATGGGGGAAAAAGAAGATGCAAGGAAGTGGGAGCCAGAGTCGCTGAGTGTGATTGTGGAAGCTGGTGGCTGAGAAGAAAATAAAGCCAGATAGGAGGGGCAGCGCAGAGACTTTGAAGAACAGACTAATATTTATGTTGTGTTTTTGTTGTTCTATATGGTATGTAACCATCTCCATTATCCTCAACTTCCAGTAAACATTTGCCAGATACTCTGCCCAGTGGGTCTTTGGGAAGGTAAGTCAAAGAAATAGGGACTTCGTACCTTTATAGAGCCAAGGTAGACAGAATAATAGTAGGTGAGATGCAAAAGAGAGCTCTTTTCTTCCCCAATTATTAAATAAAACCTGGCACTTTGCAAGATTGAACTCATTGGAACCAATCCCTATGGCCTGGGGAACACAAAGTGCTGATGGGCTTATTTAGAGTAATTAAAGTAAGCTGGGTTACTCCGTGTCTTCATCCATTCTGTGCAGCTGTGGCAATACCACTAACTGGGTAATTTATAAAGAAAAGAAGTTTATTTGGCTTATGTATGGTTCTGGATGCTGGGAAGTCCAAGGGCATGGCTCCGTCATCTGCTCAGCGTCTGGTGAGGGCCTTCCTCCTGCATAATCCCACGGTGGAAGATGGAAAGGCAAGAGAGCACCAGAGCAAGTGAGCAAGAGGTGGTCAAACTCACTTCTATAACAAACCCACTTTCATGATAAATAACCCACTCCCTCCATAATGACATTAATTCATTCGTGACAGCAGAGCCCTCATGACCTAATCACCTCTTATTAGGCCCAACCTCCCAACACTGTTGCCTTGGGGGTTAAGTTCCCAATGCATGAACTTTGGGGAACACATTCAAACCACAGCACTCCCCATTTCTGAAACAATCACTGAGACGAGGGGGTGAGGTTATGCTGACTTCACAGGGACAGGATCAACCCCATTCAAATTATGGCTTCTACACATGAAGGAAAGGGGATGGTGTACATGGATGCTGGAGAGACAACCACAATGTTCACTGCATGGCTTTGAGCCAGTTTTTACCGTGTTAAAATAAAAGCTGGAAGACCTGGGGACACCCATATTGCTGATGCTTGGGTCATACAAGGTAAGAAATACTAAAATCCGGTAAAAGAAAAAAATGCATATTGACTTGATGCTCTTTGATGACAGCATTTGAACATTCTTCAAACATCCTGACTTCCGTATATAAACTTCAGTATATTCACAGAAGCAAGGTGTAGTCATTGAGAGCCAGGTTTTGAGGGGTTTGAATCCCAGCTCTAGCCTTATTGTGACTTCTGTGACAGTCTCCTGATCCATAAAATGAGGGTAATGATAATACTTGCCTCATTGTATTGGTAGGAGGAGTAAGTGACTAAATCTTTATAAAACTCAGAACAGTTTCTGACACGTGGTAAGTGTTGGTTAAACAAAAAATTAAAAACTAGAAACCTTTGGGGTCCTTGACGGTTTCCTAGATTTTTCTCCCCTCTCTTTCCTCTCTTGATCCACAGAGACTAAGATCAGAATGCAATCAGTTGACTCTCCTTACCCTCTACAAAATAGATTCATCCCTGGGGACCAAAAAATACATAACTGGCCTGATATTGATTGAGTTTGGGGGTCACTCTGTCTTCCCAATGACCAATTTGTTCTATTTAGAACACTAAGAAGTCAGCGATTTACAAAATTATTTCTCGATTGTGCAGTGAAGAGAGTGGATAATTCCTACAAAATGGCAAAGTTGGTGGAACTGCTGGCTGGGCAGAATCTTTCAGGATATCCCAGGCACTTAAAATCACAGGTGATGATTCTGTCTTAAATCCTTGATCAAAGCTTTTTTCCTAACCAGAAATTCAGGCAATGATTCAGACTATGTCCTGGGATGTTTATTACAATGCATTTTATAATAATGAAAAATTAAAAATGATCTAAATGACCAATGCTAGGGACTAATAAATTATAGTACTGCCACACAATAAAATTATTAAGCCACTAAAAGCTGTATTTTAAAAGACCTTTCAATGACGGTTCAATGTTTTCAGTACAATGTTAAGTGAAAAGAGCAAGACGCAAAATAGCATAAAGTTTCAAAGACCATTGAGACAGGGAAAAAAAGAAAAAAAAATAAACAGCATAAAGGATCTCAACTTTGTGAGAAATACACATACTCATCCACACACTCAAAGAAAAAAAGACTGGAAGAATCTGTATCCGAAGCATGCCAGTGCTTGCCTCCGGGAGGTGAAATATTGGGTGGTTTAAATTTTCTTCTTTACGTTTTATATGGAAATCCCTGGATGACAGATCTTGGCAGAGAAGGTCCACACGTTCCTGCTAAGATCCCCAAGCTGTGTTGGATTCTTCACATCCTGGTTGTTAAATTCTCATTCTATTTTGTATAATTCCTTTGTCGACACTCAGTAAATTTCCCCTTTGCTTAAAAGAGATGGTTTCTGTTCCTTGTAAATAAAAAAAATTACTACTACGCCCTAATTACTTCAGGTACAGGTATTTTATATGCTCAACTATATGGTAAGCTCTTTGACGCTAAGGACTACTGGTTTTCTCCTATTACTTTTCTCTTGTCTCTCTCAGAGCACAACTAAGCCAGTTCTCGGTCCACAGGAATGCAAATGCTGTGAGTTTGCGTGGACTAGGCTGGGAGCCCAAAGAGGCATATAACAAACATCCCCCGAAGGAATGCAGGTCACGGTGAGGCTTAAGGTATGGGGAAGGTGATACGAAATAAACAGCATCTGCTGTCTAATCAGCTGCCGGCACACACGACCAGGGCTTTCCAAGAGCAGAGCTGGCTTTTAGGAGGAGGAAAAGTCCACGAGTGCCGATCTTGTTATAAAAACATTCTTTCCACCGCTAGTCACGAACCTGCAATCCCAGGTCACTGCGACAGAGCGCACAGCAACACACACTCTGCGGCAGAATCCTCTCCCATCTAATTAGAACCCCGTTCACGGGGGCTGAGCGGGCATAAGCAAGGATCCCGGGACATTCTAAGGGGCCTTTCTGAAGTCAGACATGCACATCTGTTTACATACTGAAATCTCCTTACCAGGCTTTGGTTTTTTTGGCAATAAAACAATTTCATAGATAATGTCTCTTTCATGCAGTAAGTTTTTTGCAAGCATCATGCAATATATAACCCCCACCAAAAAAATAAAAATTAAGCAAGGGTAAATCCCCTGCCTCTACACTGCCCTTGGCAGTCTGTCCTTTGTCTCCACGGGTCTCTGCCTCTCTTTCCCCAGCTCCCTTTTTGGGTTTTAGTGTTCTTCCTTTGGCCAGGAGTGACTCTTCCCATGCTTCTTCCCGCCATCACCTGTCCTGCTTAGATGCCTCCTCCTGCAGAGAGGCTTCTCTGACCCCCATCTCCACCTGCACTTTTCCCCTTCCCCTAGTCCTAGACTGGGTAAGACACTCTCCTATGTGTCTCCTTGGCTCCCTGCTCACCTCTTTGCAGCATTTTCACACTGAATGGTGATGGTCTACTCATTTGTCTTCCCACTAAACTGCAAACTGCATGAGGTGAGGGACCGGCCCTTGTTCACCCTTGCAGCCACTTGTGGGCACTTGGCAGAGTTCAGTAATTACTCCGAGGGCGCACGGGATCGGCGCGGTCAGGGCGGGGCGGCCGCAGACTGGAGTTCAGTAATTACTCAAGAAATATTTGCTGAATGCATCCTATGTGCCAGGCACTGTACAAGGTGCTGGAAATAGTGAACAGAAACGTGATATCTATGTTTATGGGACTTACCTTCTGGTTGGAAGGAAGATGTAAATCCAATAAGCACACAAATAAATATTATTAAACATCTACTATTGTGACAAGCTCTGTTCTAGATGCTGGGGACACAACAGTGAATTCCTACCCTTGTGGAGTTTACATTTCTAATTACACTGTGATTAGCATGCAGTGGAGAGCTACATGGAGTTATAGGACTTATAACAGGGGCCTTAGCCTGGTCTGGGTGGTGATCAGAGAAGTCTTTCCTGAGGAAGTGACCATTTTAAGTTCTTAGACCTGTGCCTGGGACACAGTAAATGGTGTGTGTGTGTGTGTGTGTGTGTGTGTGTGTGTGTGTATGTGTGTGTGTATCTAGATCTACATCTCTCTATATAAAGCTAGACATAGGCATAGACATAGACATAGATACAGACACAGGTATGGACTTCAGTACAGACATAGATAGATCCCGAGCTCCGAAGGATGAGCAGGAGTTACCTAGGCAGAAAGGAGGGGAAGGAGCACTCCTGGCAGCATGAAGAGCGTAGGCAGAGGCTCTGATGCAGACAGCATTACAATGCATTCGCGGACCTGGCTGGAATGTAGAAACAGTAGGCATGTTGGGAGTGCCAGGATCAGAGAGATGGGAGCCGAGGGCTGTCGGATGACCAGTGAGTCAGCAGCGCACACTGTGGGAGGTGTGGCCTCTGTGTGCGTTTGCCACACTAGGATGATCTCTTCTTCCAGCAGGTGTACTTCTCCTGGCTCTCAGCACCTCTTTCCCCTACCAACTTGCTGATTCATTAAATACTCATATTTGCTGATTTATTTCAGTTGAGGGAAGCCTCATGGATGTGGTGGCCCAGGTCTTTTGGTCATTTCTGTGCACACGGCTCTCTCCTCCCACTCATGGTGTTTTGCTTCCCCCGAATCCCTTTGCCACACACTCTGTAATGCAGAGAGACATCAGGGAGCCGAGATCTGTTATAAAAATATTATAAAAACACAAGCAGAAGCTTAATCCATAGTCCTTACACAGTGAAAAAATTTGGATTGCATAACTTTCCAATTTTGTTATTAAAAACTGTCTTTTCCTTACACAAAGCTGAAAAACTCTTTAGGATGATGACATGACATTTCCTTGAAGGATTTCATGTAATGCCTCTAAAACCTATTTTGTGCTTGTTGGGACAAAACAGAGAGCTACTCTCCGGTTTGTCTCCCTCTTTTTAAAGGTCTTTTTTACAGATCAAATAATGCCTAGATGCTAGAATAGGCTCTAATTACTCCTTTGCATTTCATTTGAGACTCAGAGGCTCCTGGTGGGTGGGATGATTCACTAGGGGCCAAGTGTATGATCCCCTCTCCTCATTGACTATGGAGCAGGAGAAAGCAAGAGCGGAGGTAAGAAAGAGAACAACAGCATCTCAAAAACAAAATAGCAAGAGATGAGGGTGATAATAGGAGTTACGAAGTTGCATTCAAAATGCACAGCGAACAGAAGGAAACTGGGCAGTGAGGAATACACGTGGGCCACTAGCTTTTGGGCACCAGAGGCTCACTTCTGCTACAGATGGCCCACCCGTGGGGGACATTGATCGTGTGAAGGCTGGGGAAAGGTGAGCTGGCTCCAACCTAAGCTGGGTTTGAAAGCAGAGTCAGGAAAATAACGGATATTGGAAATCGAGAAGTGAGGACATTGAATGATGATGGGGGAGAGTGTGACTTCCTCAAGCTGGAGACATTTCTAAGCAGTTGGCCACCTATAGATTTCCTATGAAATATCCTGGATCTGTAAGAAGATAACTGATAATTAGACACCAGGCTAAAATGGAACCACCGAACATATTGATGTCTTCATTTTTTTAAAAAAACATTTTTCTGGTCATAAAAAGTAGAACACACAGATGAAAAGCATAAAGACAAAAATAATCTAATCCTATCATCTAGAGAGCACATTAAGAGTCTCTTTGAATATTCCTTAGATCTTTGTTTCATCTGTGCATTTTATGAGAACCCTCAAACTTTTCCCCCCAAATGAGAAAATAATATGAAATATTCCATGTTGTAACCTGCTTTTCTTACTTAAAAATATATAATGATGTTGTTCCGTATCAATACATACAATCTTGTAACACTTTTAATGACTAAATAGTATTCAATCATATGGATTTGGAGTAGTTTATTGACTCCCCTGTGGGTTTGAATTTTTTATTTTTTTATTTTTTTGCATTTTTTAAGCATTACAAACAATGTTATAATGAAGTCTTTGCCAATAAAATTCAGTACATAGCCATGATGATTATCTTAGGGTAAATTCCTACAAGTAGAATTGCTGGAACAAAGGGCATGTATGTTTTTAAAGAATTCGAATAGTATTCCGGATTCCCCTTACAAAGGTCCTGCTAGCAGCATATAAACATTCCCATTTTTTCACTTTCTCAATAAAGTGTACCTTTCAAACGTTAATTTAGGGGAACACCGGCCATGCTAATTACGCAGATTGAAGGGAAGCACACGTCAAAACTTCATCGTTTTAGTTTTTTCCCCTACTTAGCCCCCTTCACACTCCCCTTCCCTCCCCCCTTCTTTTCTCCCTGGCATCATTTGGGCACCCACCATTTGTCTCTTGCATTAAAGCTGCCTAGCAAGAATCCCTAGCCTTGGGTTCCTGACAAAATCCTTGCCGATGTTGCCTGCAGTCAACATGCTTATTTAGTTATTCATTCATTTGTTCAAACTCTTATTTGGGGCCCATTGAGCATCAAGCACATGTGCAAAATAAGCATAGTCCCTGCACTCAAGGATTTTACAATGGAGTTGGAGAGAAGAAATATACACATTTCAGCAACAGTTATCAAGCATTCATGCTGTGCCAGGCCCCAGGATACAGAAATAAAAAATATCTAGTCTGTGATTTCTAGGAGCTTATGATCCCGTGGAGAAGAGACCACAGACAAATCATTTCACCACCACATGGGTAGTGCTATGTATGTCACAGTCTCGTGCAAGCAGGAGGCACCATGGTGTGGTGGGAAAAGAATGGGCTTCAGACTCAGGCAGACCCAGCTGACTTTATGATATTCTACTTTCTGGTTCTGTGGCCCTAGACAAGCCACCTGAAGCATCAGTTTCCATAGACCAGGTTTAATGTGCAGATTGAATGAAATAGAGTGTGCGAGGGGCCTTCCATATATTGCACAGAGACACTCCATACATAGATGGTTACTGTTAGCAGGGCGTGGTCAGGGATGGATTCCAAGGGGACGAGGGGTTGGAGCAGGAAAGAAGGGGTGATGGCATTGGGCACAAAAGGTGCAAAAGTAGGAGTGTGAAAACCACTTGGCCTGTTTGGAAAATTATAGTAGTTTAGTGATGTTGTACCGTAAAATGAAAGACAGGGAAGGACAGAGAACAAGAAGTAAGAAGCAGGCAATAGACGATCTTCAGAGGGCTCCGTGAGTCATAGTGGGGAGAGCAGACGTTATCCTCTACAGCTGTGCTATCCAATGCAGCAGCTACTAGCAGCATGTGATTATTTAAATGAACTAAAATTAACTCAAATTTAAAATTCCATTCCTCTGTCACTCTAGCCACCTTTCAAGTGCAGAGTAGTTACATACAGCTAGTGGCTACCATATTGGACAGTTCAGACATAAAGTATTTCCACATCGTAGAGATTTCTACCAGGTAGTGCTACCCTAGAGCCTTGTACTCAAAGCCGTCAGCAGGCCAGCAGCATTGGCCTCACCTGGGAGCTAGTTAGAAATGCAGAATCTCAGGTTCTACCCCGACCTACTGAATTAGAATCTACATTTTAACAAAATCCACCTGCCACCCTCACCGCAGGTGATTCATGTGAATCTAGAAGCTCGAGAAGCGCTGCTCTCTAGAATGGGGAGCCATTGAATGGCTTAAGCAGGAGCAGCATGGTTGAACCCACATTTTAGAAGTTTGTTCTAGTGGGAGGATGAGGAAGAGGAGGGTGAGACCAGAGAAAGAGAGACCAGTCAGGAGGTGGTGGCAACAGGGTTGTTGTTGCCACTTTTGAGCAAGTTAGAAAAACGTACCTCTTCTGGGTAGAAGCACCCAAACAGGTGTAGTGAGAAGAGTGAAGGCTGGATTTAAGCTCGTGCTCTGGGCCAGGCACCCTCATGCAGTGAGCAGGTGCATGGGCATCCAAGGCATTATGGTGGCAGTTGTCCAAGTGAGTGAAGAGAAAGGCCTGAACTACACGGCTTGAGGATATTGATTGACTGCAGCAAGCTACCACTATACGGGGCATTGTTTGGAAAATGCCATGTACTGTAGGAGGAAAGGGCAGTAGCAGGCATGAGAGAGTAAGGATCTGTCCTGCAAGGACCAGCAAGGAGGGCTGGCCCCTTCACACCACGTGCTAATGGGCAGCCCTGCTCTGTGGTGTCCCTGTTTCATTTCCCATCAGGAAAGTGATTAAACTAATTGCCTTAAACCAGTGCTGTATTCCATGTGTATAACACCCATAATTTGGGGTTTGAATACAATTGCAGTAAATTATACTAATTGCAGCGAAACTTCATTAAATGAATATAGGTTTATTCAAAAGAATGTTGTTTTAAGCAATCAGTATTCCCTAGTTGAAATGGTGCTTTCTTATTTTATAATAAAAGATGTTGAATACTTCAAAACTTTGTTAATTGGAACTTCGTTTTTTTCTAAAATGATGGGAGTTTTTAGAAAATGTTAACCCATTTGGAGATGTGGTCACCTTTTAAACTATGAGCCATAATGCTAAAGAAGAAGAAGAAAAAAGAAAACCTAGAAGCAACCTTCAGCAGAAAGTCTTTAAACTCAGTTCTCTCTATCATGAATACTTTTGGATTTCTGGGACAGGGCAAAGTTTAATTTATGCACTTCCAATTGCCTTAGATAACATGAGCTGGGGCAGAGAAAATGTCTATCATTTGCTACGCAATATCACACATACACAAATACATACACACGTCCTGTATAGGTCAGAGTTCCTGCAGGAATCAGGTGGCACACTCAATGAGGACAATTGAGGACTGTTTAATAAAAGGATCCTTTACAGGTGTGTAGGAGGGGCTGAAAGGAATTAACAAGCACTGTTGAAGCACTCTCGGTCTAGCAGCAGCTGGGAGCTGTTACCACCCCAGGCAGAAGGGGAAAGGGGAAGGGGGAAAGGAGGCTTTGTGAATCTCTGAGAGAGTAGCAAGAGAAGCCTGACTAAAAGGAGCTTTGGCCTTTAGTAGAGGAATGCAACCAATTCACAGTGACCAGGAAGGTTGGGAGTTGAGGGAATAAGTAACCCAACCTCACACTCCTCCCTCTCCCTCCTTTTTTCCTGGCACAGCCCATTGGCCAAACCTCATGGGAAGTCAGGTCGTAAGAAAACCTGTTGCTGCAGCCCATTCAGGGGGGACTTCCAAAACACAAAACAAGGTTGAGAAGGGTAAAGAGTGAAATTGTAGGAGTGCATGGAAAATATGTGACACTCACTCCACAAGCACACAGAGTTATCCACAAACACATATCTTACATCGTCATAACAAGTTACGGTTAGCAAGTACTCTACTTTCAAATATTTTTCAAATATGTACCTGACTCATCAGGCAGTCCATACATATTTATCGAATAAATCAAATAAATATATTATTTTCCCCTGAACTGGTTTTTTCCTATTACCAATAATTGAGTTTCTTTAAAACTTTTTATTGTAGAATAATACACATAACATAAAATTTGCCATTTTCGTCATTTAAAGTGTCCAATCCAGTGCCATTAAGTACATTCATGATGTTGTGCCACCACCATGACTGTTTAGTTCCGGAAGTTTTTCCTCATCCCAAATGGAAGCCCCATACAAATTTATTTTCAAAGAGATAGACTGCAAAGATTTGTGAAAGGCAAATGATGTATAAATTTATTAAACAATGAGATAATTTTCCTAATAGTCAAGGTTAAAAAAAACCTTTGGTACTATTTTATTGTAGGAATCAATGAAATACAGAGAGTAGTTAATAGAGTTACATAGAATTTGCATACATAGAGTAATTATTTCAAATATAGGACCTGGATATTTGAGGAAATAACTTCTTGTTGACTACCTTGATTGATCAAATTGGCCAGAAAGATGATTGATTTTTCACTTCAGATTGATTGTAGAGATGCCTATGCCCTGAAAGCACTTCCGTTTTCCTTCCCAAATGATGAAATAGCTGTTTTCAATTTCCAAGCTTTGCCAAAGAAGCCAAAATAAATTTCTGAAGAGTTTTGACCAACATCATTTGACAATCTCCACCGGCCTGTCTGTGGCAGACGGAAGGTCTAGTCCGGCTCTGCCATCACTAGCTGCATGGATGCAGGCCGGCAACCTGGCCTCCCTTATCTGTAAAATGAAGGAGCTGGACTTTGATCCCTAAAGCCCCTGGCAGCTCTAATATTCCCCATGACTCTAGGCTCTGCCTGTAAACCTTCGAAGCTTTCACTGGAAAACACTTACTCTGAGCACATCAAATATCTAAACACACGGTATTCACCCTTCGGATGAAACAGCTGGAGTGGAATTTGACCTTTTCAACAAATCATGGATGTGCAAGCCAATATTCTGTGCATGTAAAGCCAACTGGGGACAGGTTTAGCATCTGGGGATGTGAACAAGCTAGATTCGTTGAGTAACATGTTTCCAATGAGTATGTTAATGATATGGAGAAGCTGGCCCTGACCTATGTCAGCAGCACAGTT
This sequence comes from Propithecus coquereli, assembly GCF_000956105.1. Lineage (NCBI taxonomy): Eukaryota > Metazoa > Chordata > Mammalia > Primates > Indriidae > Propithecus > Propithecus coquereli. The sequence continues at coordinate 7,045,402 of NW_012144966.1, read as the reverse complement.
TCCCCCGTGGAGCCAGCTGACTGGCACTAATCCATCCCCCCTCTCCTACCTGGTCTCCTTGGTAACCAAGGACCTAGATCTGTGAGATGTTTGCAGGACATCTGGCCAGGATTAAGGTGCAGGCTAGCGCTATCAGAGATCAAGCCCACGGCCTTGGCCTTTGAAGACCCCAAGCTAATTAAAGAGCCAGCAGCCACAGGCAGGGATGTAGAATGATCCAACACTGCTGGTGAGTCAGGTTAGCACAGCAGTTGAGAATTTAGGTTCTGGAACCCGACTGCTTGGAACTTATTAATACCAGCCTGTCCCTTACTATAGGTCATTAAATATGAAATGTCCAATTTCAAATCAAACATTAGTTTATTATATCTCAAACAAGAAGCAGTACAATTAATCAAAGTTTGCACCTAACCTATGGACACAGTTTTGCCATTTTAACGGTAGCTTATTTATGCCAGCAATGAAGAAGCCTGGAGAGCCAGTGGCAATGAAATCGCAAAAGGCGTTTTCCACAGCTTGTTGAGAATTGAATATTTTTCCTTGCAAGAAGTGGTCCAAAGCCTGGAAGAAGTGGTAGTCAGTTGGTACAAGATCTGGTGTCTATGGTGATGACAGAGAGTTTTCAAGTCCAGCCTCTGTAGTTTGAGTAGTGTTGTTTGTGCAACATGTGGTCAAGTGCTATCTTCCAAGAGGACTGACCTATCTCTATTGACCAATCTTGTTGCTTAATCAAAAGCATCTGCATCATTTTGTCCAATTGGTTGCAGTAGACATCCACTGTCATTGATTGACCAGGTTTCATGAAGCCGTAGAGGATATTACCAATGCTAGACCACCAAACAGACACCATTAGCTTTTTCTGATGAATATTTGGTTTTGGATTGTGTTTCACCACTTCATCCTTATCCAGCCATTGTGCCAAACATTTGTGATTGTCAAAAACAATACATTTTTCATCACTCGTAACAATATGGTGTAGAAATGGTTCGCCTTTATGTCATGACAGCAAAAAAAGGCAAGCTTCGAGACAATTTCTCTTCTGATGCTCATTTAATTCATGCGGTATCCATCTATCCAGCTTCCTTACCTTGCTGATTTGTTTCAAATGGCCCAATATTGTTCAAATAGTAACATTAAACCTTGCTGCTAATTCACGCATGGGTTGAGATGGATTCGCTTCCACTACAGCTTTCAGCTCATCATTATCCACCTTGGTCTCAGGTCGCCCATGTGGCTCATTTTCAAGGTTAAAATCACCAGAATCGAACTTCTTAAACCATTGATACACTGTGCATTCATTAGCTCATCTTTCCCAAACACCTTGTTGATATTTCAAGGTGTCTGAGCTGCACTGGTTCCACGACGGAACTCATATTCTAAAATAACATGAATTTTTGACTCATTCATGGTTTCACAAAAATTGCTCTAAAAACAAATTTTGAAACATAATCACAAGCCAAACTGTGTGTTTGAAAGAATGAGGATGTACCTTCACAATAAAAACAAAACGTGTCGAAGTTGAAATGTCAGAGATATCAACTGTCAAACTTAGTACTTGAGGAAATCGGACATTTCATACTTAATAACTTTAATACTAGTGAACGCTTGGACAAGTTAATTTGCCTCTCTGGGCCTCAATTTTATCATTTGTAGAATGAGTTTGATAAAAGTACCTTCTTTGTGTGGTTGTTGAGAGAATTAAATGCGTTAAAATATTGAAAGTACCGAGCAGCGTACACAGCAAGGGCCCATTGCAAACTAGTCAGCAGTACTCACAATGTGATGGCTGTAACACCAATAAGAAAAACAGAGGTTTTTCAAGACAACCACATGCAGCATTGTTTTAGGGAGATCTGCAGCAAAGATGGTAGGACTTTAAAAATGTAGCTTCAAAAGCTTCTGCTAGGTTCCCATGACAAGTATGCAAGGTTAGATTCTCGGGGCAAGGATCTGAACGTAGCAAAAGATTGTGAAGATCAAGGTCATAGGTTTTGGCATCAGGCAGATCAGAGTTGGGCTCCTAGCTCTGCAGATTACCAGCCATGCAAACTTGCAAGTCAATCTTTCTAAGCCTTACTTTCCTCAAATGTACAATGGGAGTCACAGCAGAACCGATCTCAGAGGGTTGTGCTAATGACTAAATGGATAATGCACAGGCCTACGTTTATTCACATACTCATTCATTTCATCTGTCAAACAGTTGCCAGTACTATCAAACTGGCAACCAAACCGGGCACCAAAGTACTAAAAAATGATTAAGAGATGAGGTTCATGTGCCTAACATCTCACAGTCTAGCCTGGAAATGAGTAATAGATGCTGCCAGTAACAGGAGAGCCACTGCAAAGCCCTGCAAGCACAGTATGAGATTCCAGAGGGGAGCCGCAGTGGGAGGCAGTGAAGCGGGTCAGGACTAAAGGACCTGTTTGGAAGAGGATAGTGACAGCTGAGGAGAGGCCGTGCAGCCTAGTGGTGAGGGCCATAGGCCCTAGACTCTGGCGGCCTAGGATCACAGTCCCAGCTCTGCCCCGCCTTGAATTCACGTTAAGTCACTTTATCCCTCAGTGCCTCCGTTTCCTCAGCTGTGAGTGATAACACTTACAGAATTTAGTGGGTTAAAACACGGGAAGCATTGAACCGTGCCTGGCTTGCAGTCAACATTACTGTGATGGCGCAGGTAACAGAATGGGAGGAGTCTCCAGGCAGGTCTGTTATCAGGAGCCTTTTTTTTTCTTTTTAAACTAGACATGTCCACCTAATCCTGCCACTGTGGTCCTTCAGATCTGGAAAGATGGACCTTCTTAGTCTACCTCCAAGAAGAACCCAATCTTAGCCATGGTTTATCAGAAACACATGTGGCCTCCAAGGGCTGGTGTAAATGTTTCTTCATCTTCCCGTTGGGCTGCTTTTCAGCAAGTGCTGAGTCAATATTATGCGGGCACACAGGAGCCCCTTCCCCTTGGCATCCTGGCTTCCCTCCTTCTCCACGCTCATGTCCCCAGGGGCCCCGCCTCCCGCTGCCTTTGCGCTGGGGCGGAGCTGGTGAGTGCCGTCTCTCAGGGCTCCCCACAGCTCCCTGGCTGGGGTCCGGCTTACCTGTGCTTTCAAATTCTTTAGGTAGAGCACCCACCACATAAGCCAGCCTCTTTTGAGCTAAAACCAATCACTTCCCATACATCAGTTTGTATATATTTTATGCTAAAAGACCCTCTCCCCCAACTAAGGCAGAACAGAGAGAGGCACTGGAGGTGGACGCAGCATTGAACCTACAGAAAATATGTTAGGAAATTTTTTGCTTCATCACCCATGCTGAGGTCTGGCACAGAGAACATTTCATGGTTTTCTCTATAAGGTCACCCAGTGCCAAGCGTAAACCCCTGAGGTCTACTGTAGGAGGGTTAAAGACTTAATAGAGGATTTATATTGCCTAAGAGCAGTTGGGTGGAAGCACCATTCCCTAAACCCCACTGGGATTCTGACTGCAGCAGCATCGGAGGTCTTATCATCTCCTGACCACCAGTGACTGAGTGAGCAGCCTGGCTCTGTGTGTCACCACGATGCTCGTCACTGGATGCATTTGGCTTCCCCAGCCATACGGTGATTCGGAAGAGCTCTTTTGTAGTTTGATGGTCTGGAAACGATGAAGGATCTCTTCACATTCTGTGTTGCTGGCTCATTTCTGTCTGGGAAGAGCTGATGCCGCTAGGGCTTACCCTGCCCTTGCCACTGCTGCAGGAAGCCTTATGCACGGATTTTTTTCTTCTTCACTCAAGCTGTAATGTCTTAACTTGGGTAAGGACCAGTGGTTTAGAAGCAATTATCAACAAGCAGCATTTCTTGAACAACTAATATGTGCCAGACATAGTGTTAGTTGCTGGAGATGTAAATAAACAAGACAAATGGCTCACTCTCATGGGGGAGAGAGACGAGGACAATGGCGCTCACGGTAAAGTGGGAAGAGGCCATGGGAGCTAAGAGAGCCAGAAATTGCTTCCAAAACAAGCTCAATTTGAGCTGTAAAAGAAGGGTAGAATTAACTGAGAATATACTAAGTCCAGGTCCTGTACTGACTATTTTACTTATGTTATTTTACTTCCTTCTCTCACCAAAGTCATAGAGCTAATAAACAGCAGAGATAGGGTTTGAATTTAGGCCAGTTTGAACTAAAACCAATTTCACTCCATCCCACTGCCAAGGAACTAGGCAAGCCTGGGCTGATGGGTGAAGGGTGGGATCTCAGACCAAAGAACTAGCCTGTCCCAGTGGTAGGAAGCAACTGTGGACTCTAAGCCAGGGGTCTCCAACCTATAGTTAGTTGTATAATTATTTTGTTATATAATGCAATATAATAATAATAGAAATAAAGTGCACAATAAGTGTAATGCATTTGAATCATCCCCCTCCTCCCTGGTCCGTGGAAAAATTGTCTTCCATGAAAACGGTCCCTGGTGCCAGAAAGGTTGGGGACCACTGCTCTGAGCCAAACATGAGTGGCCAGTGTGGAGATCCTCCCAGGTCTGCAGCAGACACATGGCGCTGTTTGTCACTGAGCCCTGAAGTGGCCTTAAAATTCTCCTCAGCCCACTCCTTCAGGATCACTGTGGATCAGATTTGAAATCTATTTGCCAAGTGGAATAACAAGAATAGAGCTGGAAGAGACATAGGGGTTCAAAAGGAAACTCACAGAACCAGAGGTTCAGGAAGGATGACTTTTCCTCAAGTTCTCAGTTGCCTGATGAGAAAAATGTTATTAACCTGGAAATTCTATCACTAAAATGTTGAGGCTAACGCTTACCCACGAAAGAGGACCTGAGTTCAAGTTTAGGATGCTTTCCTTTGGTACTGAAATCTCACCATTAGCTACCAACAAGCATTAGTTGACTACTCCACATCCAGACTCCAGAATGGCACTGAAAGCTTGGTAAGAAGTGCTCAAAATTGGGCTTTGCATTGAAAATGGAAGGACAGAGTCACACCAGCTACTCTCTTTACTCTCCTCTTTAATTAAAGCACTCTTAATGTATGTATGGAGATCTGTTAAAGGCTACCCAGCTTTGGTGGAAACATTTATGTTAGGCTGAACCAACTTGCAACGTCATTCTGATCTAGTCAGAACTTTGATTAAAAACCTGCAACATTTTCTGCCTCAACAGTTTTTGAGCAATTGGCTGATGTTTGATGCCCAATTGGGATTAATCTCCATTTCCCAGTAAAAGGAATAACTATTTCTCAGGTAGTTTTTTGCTGGCTGCAATATCTTTGTAATATCCTTCCAGGCACTCCTGTGGGCTTAAATATATGACATTCAAAAAATAATATGTAAACGTATTTCTATCCATTTTATCGAAGGAGTTGTTTTCTCCACTTTTTTTTTTTTTTATGATTTCATTCTCCTTGCAGGAAACCAAAATAAGAGGTGCATTCGGGCCATAACCATAACTTTGGGATTGGCTCTGTGTGATGAAACTGGAAGAAAATCCCTGATGAGAGCCCCAGTTGTTCCAGAAAAACATTGCCAAGCCCAGTGTTCCTGACCAAGTTGTCACACACAAAGCAGAACCTTCAGTGAGAGCCATACAACATCTGTTGCCAGGGTAACCATCATTCCACCAAGCCAGCCTTGAGTCATAAACGGTGCTAGGGGAAGGGCTGCCAGGAAAGAGGGGGGTGTGAACACTTCTTGCCCTTCCCCACCTCCAGATGTGGCCTAAGGCTGCCATAAAGGTTAATGGAAACCTACCGTCAGATCCCTGCAGACCTAAAAGACACTTCTTTCCTTAACCTGCATCCAGGGATTCCTGGACCTCCATTAGTCTCATTACAAAACCTCCTCACGTTCTTATCAGTACTTACCATGTTACCAGTCCTGAGCAGCGCTACTCAAAATGCCAGTCTGCTAATTGGCACTTCATTGTTCACAGAATGCATCCTGGACTGCACCTTCAGTGACACTAGACTAGGGCACCTGCTCCTTAGGACCTCAGGAGCTCACACACTTCCTGTCATTGTCACTTGGGACTGCACTGATGGGAAAATCTACTACACGGTTCTGCTTTCATGTATTCCAACATATCCAAGATGCTGTACACAAATTTAGAGAGAAGAAATAATAAATATGCCTTCACTGAGTGACTAGCTCTAGTCTTCTAAAATCATTCTTGGGTATATTCTCGAAAGAATGGAAAATAGATATTAAACAAAAACTTGTACATGAATATTTGTAGCAGTACTATTTACTTACCATGGCCAAAAAGTTTAAAACAACCTAAACGTCCATAGATGGATGAATGAATAAACAAAGTGTGGTATATTGTAGAATGGAATAGTATTTAGCCATAAAAAGGAATGAAGTACCGATATATGCTACAACATGGGTGAACCTTGGAAATACACTAAATGAAACAAGGTGGGCACAGAAGCTCACATATTGTATGATTTAATTTATACAAAATATCCAGAATAGGTAAATATGTAGAGACAGAGAGCAGATTAGTGGTTGCCAAGGATTGGAGATGAGGTGGAAGTATGGAGAGACTGTTTAATGAGTAGGGGGTTTCCTTTTGGGGTGATAAAATGTTGTAGAACTACATAGAGATGATGGTTGGACAACATGTGGACGTACTTAATACTGCTGATTGTACACTTTAAAAATGCTTAATTCTGTGGTACGTGAATTTTATATAAATTTAGAAAAAGCAGTGCAAGAAAATTTATTTTTAAAAAAAGGTGGAAAAGAAAAAATATTACCCTATTGTTCCACAACCCAAAACCAAATACTGTTCACATTTTATTCTAATTTGTGTTCCATAGTGATAATTCATAGTGCACATATAATTATATTTTGTTTTGAAACTTGACTGTGTTACATAAGTTTCATAAGCTTAAACTACTGAGCAAAACTTCTTGATATGTATATTTTATTAATAAATTTCTTCTTAATATTATTGTACTAATGTATACCCAAACCTATAATACATGAAAATATCTATTTCACATACATTCTTGCTAGTATTGACTGGTCTCCTAAAAAAGGGGTGGGGAGAATATTACATAGTTGTTTCGATTCTGTTTCATTCGACTGTTAATAAAGTTTGTTATGCTGCAACTTTTTTGTTTTGAAATAACAATTAAATGTTTAGTAGAGACTTCTCTATGCTTTATTTTGTTAGAGTAGGTAGAAGCTGGTCATTATTGTTTTAGGGAGAATCCAAGAGTGAGTTTTTTAAAAGACTACACTAGAAACAATTGTCCCTGAAGGAGGAATTAGAGAATTTGCAAGATTGCTATGATCAAATTACCTAGACTGCAATACTGAGCAGAGATAGAAAATATGAAAGATAAGAACATAGAAGGTAAAATCTTAAAGTCTTGAAAAAAATCAAACAGTTTGTATCAATGAAGGATTTGCCCTTACACAATTGTGGGAGGTGGTTAAACACTCTGTAACTATAACACTATTTCCTTCCTGTCTGATGCTGGAATAGCCACCGTCTGGCCCCTATGGCTGCCAATGGAGAGGCACAGAAATAAATCAAACTGGCACTGGTATATTTCCTAAGATGGGCTGTTCAGTTTCATACATAGTCACCTCATTACACCCCAAGGTATGTGTTTTGTTGGGGGGGGGGGGCGTGAATAGTGACGACAGGAGCCAGGGCTCTTGTGGAGGCCATTCGAGTTTTTTTCCCCAGGAATTAGAAGAGATTAAATTCTAACCCTGAAACTTAAAAGTAACAGCAATATAATTTTTTTAAAAGTTTAATCTTAACATTATTATGTTGAGATGCCACGAATATGGTAATATGACAGAAAGCCACCATGGTCACACAAACTCGGCTGTAATTTGGCTTGTTAATGAGTCATTGGCGCTAAGACATAGGACGCCATTAGTGACTGGCCAGAGACCCTTGCCTATGGCCTTTCTGCTCCTCAACACTGTCTCCTTGCTAAAGCATCCTTTTGGGGGCATAAATAGAATGACTGAATAAATGAAGGAACTTTAGTATTTCAATGAACATTGCCCAACATTAATCTTGTCTCTGTTCTCTGCTAAACCGGGTAAGAATCTCACAAATTAATGAAGACTGCCTAGTAGTCTGTCAGGTGATGGCCTGTCAAGATGCAAGACGCCCCCCTCTTTTCTATTTTAAAGTAAAAACAATAGGAGAAATGGGTTCGATTTCAATGTGCAGAAAAAACTGTGATGGAATTTGTTGAAATAGAGAATGTATGGCAGGTGGATGCCACTTCTGATGAGAGGAAGCTATGTTCTCAGTGGCCAATTCTCCATCCTTCAATGCCGAATTGCGATGGGGAGAGGGCACTGATTTTCAAACTCTATCATTCCAAGCCATAGTGCCCTGGAGGCCAATCCGCCCTTCAACCAGAGCAACTGCGTTCACATCTAATGGATGCACTGGAGTTATATAAAGATGTTTGGAAACAGAGTCCTATTCTAAAATTAGTTCATAAATCTACTGGTATTTTTAAAAAGCTATGATATATAATCTATAATTAATGAGTTTGAGTCTCAATTTTAATTTCTTCAAGCTGTGTTATCTTAGGCTAGCCACTTATTATTTTACTTCTCAAGTTCCTTACTTGAAACATCAGAATAATATCTGAGTCTTCACTGAAGGTTACGAAGATCACTCGTGTGTGGTACATGAGCTGTAGGCACTGGGGCCAGAAGGGCTATTGCAGTAACCCATGTAAGAGATGACAGTGGCTTAGTAATTGGTTGTGATGGTACAAAGTATTTGGACTCTGGAAATAGTCTGAAGGCAGAGCTGATAGGATTTGCCAACTGATTGATGCGGTGTATGAGAGAAAGAGAAGCATCAAGAATGATGCCAGATTTTTAGCCTGAGCTACTGGAAGATAGAGTTGTGTTGGGAAAGGCTGAGAGAGCAGAGGAGAGAGGAATAAAGCCCATGCAGAGAGAGAAACAAAAACAAGAGATGGGGCCAGAGTCTGAATGAACTTCCAGCCCCTTACTAAAACCTAAGAACATCCATCCTTGCCCTCCAATCATGGCAGGCACCCTGCATCCTTATACTACATTTCCCCCTTTTATTCAAGCTAATTGAGTTGGTTTCCATTCCATGCAACCAGGGAGCCCTGGCTAATAGAAGTGATGCACCATCTGTGTGCTCAAACCCTGTGCTGGGCCCTGGGGAAGTGGAAACGAATAAGCCACAGCTGCTGTCCTGGAGCAGCTCACAGCTTGTATTAGTCAGGGTTCTCCAGAAAGACAGAACCAATAAGATCAGTGCGTGTGTGTGTGTGTATGTGTGTGTATGTATATGTATATATATGGAAAGAGAGACAGAGACAGAGATTGATGTATTTTAAGGAACCAACTCATGCAATTGTGGAGGTTGGCAAGTCCAAGATCTGCAGAAAAGGCCCGAAGGCTGGAGACCCAAAAAAGAGTTGTTATTGCAGCGTGAGTCCAAAGATGCAGAATTCCCTCTTTCTTGGGTGAGTTCAGTCTTTTTCTCTTAAAATCTTCAACTTATTGGATAAGGCCCATCCACATTATGGAGGGAGATCTGATTTATTCAAAGTCTACTGACTTAAATGTTAACCTCATGTTAAAAATACATTCACAGTAACATCTAGACTAGTTTTGACCAACTATCTGGGTACTATGGCCTAGCCAAATTGACACACAAAATTAACTATCACAAACTCTAATAGGGGAGGAAGACAGGTCAACAGGTATCTTCTTAAGATAAGTAGTGGTTATCAATTTGATTCACAACAGAATCATCTGGAAAGCTTTTTAAATATACTGATTCCTAGGCCCCGCTCCAGACTAAGGACGTCAGAATCTCTAGGGGTGAAGCCAGACAGGGTATTTTTATAAAACAACCCAAATGATTTCAATAGCCACAGTTGAGAACAACTATCTTAAGTGCTCAAAACTTAAGAACATGCTCTGGGAGGTCATATGGAACCATTACCAATGCCTGGGCCATCGCGAATGGCTTCAAGGAGGTCTGGGTCTGAAAGATAAGCAAGAATTTATCAGGTGGGGAAGGCACAGGAGGAAAGCCATTCTAGGCACGGGGAACAGCATGGGCCAAGCCAGAAAGCTATGAAAAGGTACTTAGGAAAAGATGTTCAATGGATAAAGCAAGTCTATTGTGCTATCTCACACACACACACACACACACACACACACACACAAACACGCATACATACACATATAATTCAAATATAAGCAGCTTATCTCCTATCGTTATAGCAAGACTGTTGCTAATAATCTAAACTTACATAAAGCTCTACATCAAGAAAGGGAGGAAACTATTTGGAGATAGGGTCTTATCAAGGAGGGAATGTGAAAAGAGGGAAATTTCAGGGGTGAAAATTGCATTTAAAAAAGCATTTGTTCACACTTAATGGGTGCAGTGTGTACCGTCTGGGGGATGGACATGCTTGAAGGTCTGACTCCGGTGGGGCAAAAGCAATATATGTAACCTAAACATTTGGTACCCCTGTAATATGCTGAAATAAAAAATAAAAATAAAAAAGTAAAAAAAGGTAAAATAAAATAATATTCTTTGATCTTTTTTTAAAGTTGAGAGATGGAAACTGAAGTGAGTCAAAAATGTCATTATTCAATTATGAGAGTATTTTTGTGCAAATTGTTCTAGCTGCAGATAAACCTCTTTCTGACTTTATACTAGTTGGTGGAACGGTGGGAAGATAGTTTTTGCTATAGTTTAGGATTTGGCAAAATTTTTCTCTAAAAGGCCAGATGGTATATATTTTCAGCTTTGTAGGGCACACTACTTAATTCTGCTGTAATTGTAATAATAATTGTAAAACAAAAAGCAATATGTAAAGACAGCCAAAGGCAATATGTAAGCCAATAGGTGTGGCTCTGCTCCAATAAAATTTTATTTACAATATACAAAAAAAGCATTTGTTTATATCTCAGTTTACACATTGACATTTTAATATTATGCAGAATTGTGCTAAGCAGAAACAGTCACCCATCAGTAAATCCCACCAGAATATAGTATTTTACACTCAGCCTGGACTCTCAGAGTCCAGAGATTTCTTCCCTGTTTGGCTGTCCATGTTCATGTCTCGCTGCTCTCTCTTTGCTCCCCCTCGCCCCCCCGACTCAGCAACCACCACCTTGTACTTGAAGCTTTAATAGCACTGAACAGAGTCACCTCCCGATTGTTGGTTGCTTCAGTGCCTTTGCTCATAGCATACTTTTTCCAAGATGGTCCCACTCTTTGCCCCACTCTCCCCTGGTTAACTCCACTCATTCTTCAGGCCTCAGCTCAGCACGGTTTTCCAGGAAGCCTTCCCTGAAGGACAATGCTTAGGTTGGGCCTTGAAGATCTTTTACCCTGTTTGTAAATTCAGGATGCTTAGTATTTTTCTGCATTGTCTTTGGGCATGCAGTGAAGTTTTATAATTTTATTCTTTCTTAATTCTGGAGCATAGGTCTGAATGAGACTTTTGAAGTTTATGTTATTTCAGAAGCTTTGTGGAGCAGCTGGAATCCCCACTGGTCACTATTCTCAGGAAGCAGAATTTGAAAGATTGTAGCAAACGGGTGTTTGTTTTTCTTGGGCACTCCAAGAAACATTCAGGAGGACTTTAGAAACCAACACACTAAGCTGTGGCAGGTGGTGTTATGCCAGAGAAGGAATTAGGCATTAATGAGGATGGTAACACTAGAATCAGATGTGTATCTTCTCTCCGTGTTAGGAAGTTGCTGGAAGGACGCCAGTGTGTTCTGTGGACACATCCTAGGCTCTCTAAGAAACACAGAATTGGATCCCAAGAGGCCCTTTAAGGGGAGAGAGAAGTTTGTCAGCCATAAAGCGGTTAACCGGAAGTGAAAACCCCACATAAATGTTGATTTTCTCTCTCCCTGGAGATTCCAGTGGCATACAACAAGAGAGAGAGATAACACGTACATGTAGAAGTTTTAACAGAGCAAGGAATTTAATCTGGCAATGGGGCAACTATAGGTGGTGTGAATTTTTAATGATGAGGCACTAAAACTACCATTGGGGACAAGAATTGTTGAACTGAGTACTGCCCTGCTTAAAGGAAGTGAATGTATAAATACAAATAGCAGGCCGTGCTTGATAAGATGTTCTGTGAAAATAAAAGTAAGCTATCGAAGACTGTATTTAATGTCATCCTAACTCTGTTTAAAAACAGAAACAAATACTGCTTACAAAGAATGCTGTGAGGAAAGGAATGTCATCAACATTTTAACAGTGGTTGTCTAAGGATGTTGAGACTACAAGTAGTACTTCTGCTTGCTTGCATATTTTGGTATCTTACATATTTTCTATGCTAAACACAAATTGCTTTTGTAATAGAAAACAGGAAACTTTATTAAATAATAGTAAATTAAAATATGAAGATGTGTGCGCAGGAAGAGGGCCCTGGCTGGCCCTGGCGCCCTGGGTATTAGTCTAGTGAAGCCGTGAACTTGCAGAGTGAGAGCATAGCCAATTGCCAATTTGACAAATATTATAAAAGTATAGTAACTTATTTCCTTTTTATTAATTAGAATAACAGGTGTTGAACATCCTCTTTAGAGAAAACACTAAGGAAGCTCTGCAGGCCTCTGCCAGAGCATGCCATCAAGTAGCATACCCACAGTGATCTCTGTACCCACAAAAGTTGTACTTTGTATCCTTGGTGAACTTTCCTTAAAAAGTGTGGATGAACTTCCGGTGAGTGCATAAGTAAGGCTTGTGGAATTCTGCACTCCACCACAGAATTGTCAGCCTTATGTGGTAACTCCATACTCAGGGCGGTCCTGTGGTTGTTAGGTGAGGTGGCTGGGCTTTGAAGAGGAAGTGTGACTGTCCAAAGAGGGGAAGGTGGCAGGTAGACAAGATTGCCCAGTTTTCAGAAGCAAGGCTAGCCACTAATGAAGAGTCAGGGCTTGATCAGAAAATGACAAGTGAAAAGGAGATGAATCAAGCTTCACAGTTATTTCCATGGTCCACTCTGCCATTGAGAGTGTTCCCAGGAAGCAAAAAGAATCCTTTAGTCGTTTAAAGTCACACTGACGTGTCACTAGGGGAATCCCTTAGGAAGGTCTTGCCACATTTTGAGCCATGACTTGTTGACATTCATGCCAAGGAAAAGAGTCACTATTAACACCTGTTAGGCTCGTCCTGTACATATGAACCATTGAGAAAATGCTTCAGGGTTTCAGAATGCTGTTATCATAATCGACATCGTCATCGTCATTGTCATCATTACTAACTTCAAGTAAATTGACTGCAATCTTCATAGCATTTTATAGCTATCCTTAGCTGAACCAATTTTCTGAACAAAATCTTCCTAGACTGACTATAGGATTGAAGGAGGTTTTAACATGCCAACAGCAAAAAAGAGTTGGCATGAGCGTGGTGGGAGGTTTAGCAGGGTTGGGGAAGTGAAAACTAGGACTATATAAAACAATTAGACAATGATCATTGACAACTCTTATTTACAAATAAACACTCAATGATATCAATACTTACATCAATGGCTAATTTTTATTAATTTTTTATTTTTAAAATTATCGTACAGTAAAATCGACCTTTTTCTATGGTGCTTAGTGCTATGAAGTTTAACATGTATATGGATTCATGTAACCATGACTGCAATCAGGATACTGAATAATTCCATCACCCCAGAAAACTCCCTCGTGCCACCCATTTGTAGTCACTCGGCCACCGATTCAGTTCTCTGTCACTATAGCTTTGTCTTTTAGAGAATTCTCATAAATGGATCACACACTACATAACCTTTTGAGACTGACTTCTTCACTCTGCATAATTCCTTTTAAATTCATCCAAGTTGTTGCATATATTAATAATTTGCTCCTTTTTATTGCTAGAATAGTATTTCACTGTATGCATGTCGTACAGTTTTTATGCATCCACTTGTTGAAGGATATTGGCAATTTTTGGCAATTGAGAATAGAGCTGCTATAAATATTTGTGTATGGATTTTGTATGAACATGTTTCCATTTCTCTAGGGTAAATACCCAGGAATAGGATTGTTGGGTTATAAGGTAAGTCTATATTTAACTTTTTATGGAAGTACCAGAGTGGATGGACTCTTACCAGCACTCAGTATTGTCAGTATCTTTTTATTCTGACCATTGTACTAGGTGTGCAATGATACCTCATTGTGATTTTGATTTGCATTTCTCCAACAGTTAAAGATGTTAAACATCTTTTTTTTTTTTTTTTTTTTTTTTTTTGAGACAGAGTCTCACTCTTTTTGCCCGGGCTAGAGTGAGTGCTGTGGCGTCAGCCTAGCTGACAGTAACTTCACACTCCTGGGCTCAAGCAATCCTTCTGCCTCAGCCTCCC